>NC_069005.1:19359825-19364015 GCF_001194135.2 Octopus bimaculoides | reverse complement strand
GTGTGTGTGTGTGTGTGCGTATGATGGGCTTCTTTCTGTTTCCGTCTACCAAATCTACTCACAAGTCCTACTACTTTAGCCCCAAGCCAAATTGGTTTGGGACTACTGTAGAAGGTATTTGTTCAAGGTGCTGTGCAGTTTGACTGAACCTGAAAGCATGTGGTTGGGAAACAAACTTCTTAACCACACAGCCACAAGACATACATAATGTATCTGGGACTGCATTGTCTAATGTGTCTTTCTTTTTTCTGAGACTGAGGGAGATTTGACTTGTGTGTCCAGCTAGGTAGAGGTACCTTTTCTGTCTTGAGAGTGGAGTGTACAATGTTTGACAATTGTATGACACATAAACAAAACATCCCCTCTGCCACACTCAACCTTGGTTACATCATAATGAAGCCCTCCACCCTTGGTGTTGTTCAGTCTGCTAGAAATAGCAGCCAAATCTGTCAAATTGTACACTACTGTCTTAAGAATTGGAAAGAAGGGATGTTTTGGGTAATGAAATCCTCTCTGTCCCTCTTCCTTCATTTGCCAAACCTGCTTGCATCGGCAATCAAGGACTTCCATACCAAAGTCTGAAGATTCCTGATTTTTCTTGGGGAAAGATACTGCAGTGGTTTCCTGTGACCTTCTGCTGGTTTATTTTAGTTTATATCTTTCATTTGTTTCAGTCATTTGACTGCAGCCATGCTGGGGGACCAACTTGAAGAGAGCAAACACACACACACACACACACACACACACACACACACACACACACACACACACACACATATATGATGGGCTTCTTTCAGTTTCTGTCTACCCAATCCACTCATAAGGCTTTGGTAAGGCTGAGGCTATAGTACAAGACACTTGCCCAAGGTGCCATGCAGTGGGAGTGAACCTGGAATCATGTGGTTGGAAAGCAAGCTTCTTACCACACAGCCATGTCTGTTCTTATATTGTTTATTATTTTTTTTAAATTCTTATTGTCACCTGCAGACGACTCGTCACTATGAACTCCTCAACTACAGCGAACACGGCACGACGGCTGACAACGTTCTTTATTCATGTGATTTCTCTGACAAGACTGCCACAATGCGGCAACCAACACCATTTGTGGCATCGGTTCGGAGCATCATCTCCAAAAGGAAAGAGAGCAGCTGTAACTCCAACAAAGAAAGTCACAATGGCTCTGGACTCAACAAGGAGAGCCAAGATTCTAGCAGTGATGATAGGAACCACATCAACAATAACCGACCCACCATGAGTGCCAAGTGGCGGGGCGTGAGTATTATTATTATTATTATTATTTCCAGTTTTTTTTTATTTGACGGCGGCAATGTTGGAGCCTTGAAGGGTTTTTAAGCCTTGTATTTATTCTATCGGTTACTTTAGCCGAACCACTAAGTTATGGTGGCATAAACACATCAACACCAGTTGTCAAGCAGTAATGGAGAGACAAACACCAACACAAAGACACACACAAACACACGATGGGCTTCTTCCAGTTTCCATCTACCAAAACCACTCACAAGGCTTTATAGTTGGCCTGAGGTTATAGTAGAAGGTACTTGCCCAAGGTGCCATGCAGTGGGACTGAACCCGGAACCATGTGGTTGGGAAGCAAGCTTCTTACCACACAGCCACCTTTACATTCTCAGTTCAAATTCCCTTGAGCTCAACTTGGCCGTTCATCCTTTTAGGGTCAATAAAATAAATACCTGTTGAACACTGGAATCAATGTTATTGACTTACCTCTGCTCCTCAAAATTGCTGGCCTTGGCAACAAGCTGGCATGTTGGGCAAAATGCTTAATGGCGTTTCAGTTATTTATGTTCTGAGTATAGGTGTGTGGGTATTTTGAAAATACTTCGTGAAGTGATCCAAGTCATGGGACTGCAGCATGGTGAATTGTTAAGAGGTAGTGGAAGAGCTCAACTTACCCAACAGTGCTTCTTGCATTGATGCTGAGCAGAAGAATTGTAGCAGATCAGTGGTCAGGATCGACAAGCTTCATCAAGATAGAAACTGCAACACATCCATAGGGGTGGCGTCCATGGTTGTGTAGTCAGCTAATGAAAGACTCACTACAACTCTAGCTCCCAATTCAAATTCATAATAATGGAATTGGATGCCTACATAGAGACATGAGAATTTGTGAATGTTCTGAGGTTGACTTCACTTTTCATCCTTTTGGGGTTGTTAGAAAGAAGTACCATTGAAGGACTGAGGTCAGTGTCATAGACTAGCCCCCTACCCTGAAATTTCAGATAATGCACGATTAATTGAAAACATTGTGAATAAATAGGGATTACATTTGGCAGAGTATTCTAAAAGCCAAAACACTAAAGGTGCCACTGTCATCACAGCTGTTTTTGTCAGGATCTGAAGAGTTTTTTGCTAATTCCCTACATTGTATCTCTGTATCCTTACTTTTATTGACCCTGGAGGGATGAGAGGCAAAATTCAACCGCAGTGGGATTTGAACTCACAATGCATGAAAGTTGGAACAAATACTGCAAGGTATTCTATCCTGTAAACTGCTTTGCTGTGGCAGAAAAGGCTATGACAGAATAGGCTGTGGCAGAAAAGATTTGATGTGTGATACCTTGGGCAAGTATTTTCTTCTTAAAGACCATCTAAACAGGAAGTTTGTATCATAAAACAATGGACTGTCTCAGGTGGGTTGGTATAAAAAAAAATACCAGGGTTGATTGGATCAATGAAACCCTTCAAGATAGAGCCCCAGCAAAACCACAATTCAATGAATAATATAAGTAAAAAAATAAAAGAATAATTATATTGGTAATATTAATTTATTTATATTTTCTTGTGTGAGGTCCCTAAGAAAGATTTTATTGGTTTAGAAGTTTATGATGATTATCTTATTTGAGGGCATAAAAGACATACTTTTTACCAAACAAATGTCTCCAAAAAATCACTGGTTCTCATATGTGAAATTGCTGTAAATATTAGTTCTAAATTTTGGCACAAGGCTAGCAATTATGGGGGAGAGTGCAAGTTGATGACATTAACTGGTACTTACTTTATTGACCCTGAAAAGAGGAAAGGCAAAGTTAACCCTGGTGGAATTTGAACTCCAAACATAAAGTCAGAAGAAATACTGCTAAGCATTTTTCCCAGCATGCTAATGATTCTGCCAGCTTACCACCTTTAAAGTTGCTGCAAATATTACTTGCTTTAAAAAGATGGTGAGCTGGCAGGATGATTAGCATTAGCACACCTGGCAAAATGCTTAATGGCATTTCATCTTTGCCTTTCATCTTTTCAGTGTCAATAAAATAAGTACCAGTTGAGCACTGGGGTTGGTGTAATTGACTTACCCTGTCTTGTGAACTTGCTGACCTTGTGCCAAAATTTGAAATCAGTATTACATGTTTTGATACATTGAAATCCTTTTTTCCTGAATTTGCTCTGCTGAAATTAGAGTGCATCTAATATGCTCATGTAATTTTATGCCATCAAATGCAGAATGTTTTACTTATCTCTTGTGTATGTGTGTGTGTGTGTGTATTGCTAAATTTTTCTTTGAGAACAATTCAGTCTTAGGAGACGCATTACATGTGATCTTCTTCTAGCACATTAGCCGTCCACCTAGTGGTCTCCTTTATATATACATATATACATATATAGATAGATAGATAAATATACTTTTTTTTTCTTCTTTCCAAATCTTTCCAGATCAAGAAGCAGTGCAACTGCACAGGAAGTGGATCCAGTCTCATAGGTGGCAGTGGTGCAGGATGGGAAGGCACTGCACTGTTGCACCATGGTAGTTACATAAAGACTGGCTGCTTGCAGTTTGTGTTCAGCATTGTCGACCATGCCACCATTGATACCTCACAGTTCATCAAACAGGAAACTACACAACAACCTCTCCTCAAAATGGAGGTGAAAACTTAGGAGCCATTCCTGACAGATGATAGGTGGGAGATGTGTGGATGGGGTGGGATTTGAGGGAATTGTTGGAGGAGGTGTGGAAGGGGCAAAAGCAGTTGCAGTAATCACCAAATATCATCCCAGCACTTGGAAACACAAACACACGCACGCACGCACACACACACACACACACACACACGCACACGCACACACACACACACACACACACACACACATGTACACATGCACAAACATACGTGTGGACACACTTTTTTTAAAAAAATTATTTTTAAGTGGCAGAA
>NC_069005.1:19327350-19356701 GCF_001194135.2 Octopus bimaculoides | reverse complement strand
ATATATATATATATATATATATATATATATATATATATATATATATATATATATATATATATATATATATATATATATATATACACACATGTATGTGTATGTGTGTTTATGTATATATATATGTGTGTGTATGTGTATGTATATATGTGTATATATATATACATGTATATATATCATAAGTACAACACTATGACCACTAGGCTATGCGTTCTTACATATATATACATACTCACACATACACATATATATGTATGTGCATACACACACAGACACATATACTGTATGGTGTTCTATTCATCCTGTTGCACACACACACATATGTATGTATATTCCCACACACATATGTAGAGACAACATACACTACCATACACCACTCCTCCAACTGCCCTATGTATGTATATGCAAACAGACTTTAAAATTTATTGACATGTGAAGGTTTAAGACGTTTGAAGGAAACCCCGACAAAAGCAAACACCTGCAGGAAGCAGAGGGATAAGGGTTAACATTGAGTTCTCATCTGTAAGAATGTCCACTATTGTGTCTGGTCACTCTGTAAGGTCTTGGTGGCTTGTAATGCTCTTTTTTTTGTTTTTGTTTTTTTTTTACAAATTGACCTTAGGGTCGATAAATGTACACTTCCTACACTCTTGCATCCTTCAGCTTAAAGGAAAAACAATATATATGTGTATATATATATAAAAAAATAACTATTGTGTTTGTATTGAAGAAAGACAGGAGAAAGAAAATTTACAAAATGGAAAAGAAAATTAAACAAAGCAATTGTTTCAATGAATTTAATCAAAAATGAACACAACTGAAATACAGTAAAAAAAAATATTTCTTAAAATATGAAAAAAAACTAGTACAGCAGCATCAAAACATCTCTTTTACTGTAAGTTTTCATTAACCAACCAAAACATTGGAATAAACTCTTCTTTCACATCACATAATCACAAAATCACATACCTCCACTCCTCCCATCCCTGCGTACAAGATTTCTTTTAATTTTTTATTTTCCCTCTCTACCTGCCCCACTCCCAATCATTGATTCTTTGTTTTTTTCGCATACACTCATATACACATATACACAGACACATGTATGCATGTACACAACATACACATATTCACACGCACACTACAAAATGTTTGCATTTATTCTTTGTCTGAGACAGAATATTTATTGTTTATATATAGCATATATATATATAGTATATATATATATCATATATATATATATATATATATATATATATATATATATATATATATATACACCCACACACTTCACATACACACTTCTTATGTGTAAATTAAAACCAAAACATTTTACACACTTGAAAACCCAGATGCATTATGTAAATATTTCATGGTTGTCTTTCCTTTTTGTTTTAAAAAATGGATTGAATGAATTTTATTATTTCATTTAGGATCTAATAAGAAAGAAAAAGAAAGAAGTCTAGCTTTGTTTTTAAAATATTTCTTGACTGTTTATAGGTGCAGGCATGGATGACTGTGTGGTAAGAAGTTTGCTGCTTGACTACATAGTTCTAGGTTCAATACCACTGTATAGCATCTACAACAAGTATCTTCTGCTATAGCCTCAAGCTGAAAGCCTTGTAAGTGGGCTTGGTAAATGGAAACTGAAAGAAGCCCATTGTGTGTGTGTGTGTGTATATTATATGGTAGTCATATCAGTCATAAATTACAGCTTCAACATAATAAACTGGATGGTCTGTGAATTGAGAAACTTAGATAGAAAAACCAGAAAACTATTAATAGCATACCAAAGACATCACCCCAAATCAGAAACAGACAGAATATATTTACTCTACTCAGAAGGAGATATAAAGAACTACTATAAAATAACAACAGTTGGACTAGAAAAGTACTTAGAAACTAAAAGTGGAAGACTACTACATGTAGTAAAGCAATCATTTGAGATAAAGAAATAAAAGCCTGGGCAAAATAATCAATGATTGGGAAAGAAACACCTGCTTACTGATAGGCATTGCAGTCCCTTCTGACCAAAATATTGTCTAAAGAAGTGGAGAAATTGTCTAAGTACAAAGACCTTGAAATTGAAGTATTCAAGATGTGGGGCATGAAGGTGAAAACAACTCCAGTAATAATTGGAATATTGGGCATGGTAAAAAAAAACATGAGCAAAGGCGTAAAAGCTAAACCTGGGCCCTCAATACTACATACTGTTAAAAAAATAGTCCTCCTAGGAACAACCCACATCCTATGCAAGACTATCAATTCAGTGATACAACCCAAACAAAATAATCCGCAAACACAAGACACACTATATAGCAAATATCTTTATCATCATTTAATGTCCATTGTCCTTACTGGCATGGGTTGGACAGTTTGATCAGGGCTGGCGAGCTGGAAGGGTGCACCAGATTCCAGTCTGATTTGGCATGGTTTCTATGGCTGGATGCCCTTCCTTACGCCACCCACTCTGAGAGTGTAATGGGTGCTTTTACATGCCACCATTTCGGGTGCCATTTGTGTGACACCGGTATCTTCCATGACTGTGATTTTACTTGGCTTGATGGGTCTTCTTCTCAAGCACGACATAATGCCAAAGGTCTCGGTCATAACTTGAAAGGTGCTTTTTATGTGCCAGTTACATGACACCAGCATCAACCACGACTATGATTTCACTTGGCTTGGTGAGTCTTCCAGTAAAATAAACAACCACCAACAAGCTGGAGACCCAACAGAAGAACACAACTTGCATTACACACTCAATACAAACACTAATACAACAAAAGACTGCAACCAGACCCCATAACTAAACAAACTGATGCAATACAATGCTCGGATGAGCTTGCTCTCCCTCAACAACAAGAAAAGAACACAATGCTGCACACACCCCAGCAATATGGAAGTGCAGCAGTAGAAATCTGCCTGAAATTACCAAATGTTTAAAAATAATCCTTTCTACTCTAGGCACAAGGCTTTAAATTAGGCGGGCAGTCGATTAGATCAACCCAGTATGCAACTGGTACTTAATTTATCATTCCCGAAAGGATGAAAGGCAAAGTCAACCTCGGCAGAATTTGAACTCAGAAAGTACTGACAGGCGAAATACCGCTAAGCATTTCATCCAGCTCACTGCCTTGTTTAATATTGATTTATTATTATTATTGTACCTCAATCAAATCAGATAAACTCAAAAATGGAAAAATAATGTTTAAATTCAGTCAAAAAGTGTTTTTATCCTCGTTCGTGATGAAGTTTCTCAGAAGGATGTTAAAAACGTTTTCATTGCCCCAACATGCAAATCTGAACGGTTGCAGTTGTACCCCCTATTCCCAAGCCTATGTCTGTGTGTGTTCTACTGTCTTGTCTTGACATTGCATGGTAATTATAAATAAGCATCATCATCATGCAAGCAGCATCCTTCATTTCCAATCTTCCATGAAATCACACCTGGTTATTGAGAAGTATCAGCCTACTTGTGTGACCGGAAGGACATCCAACCATAGAAAATCCACCTCAGCAAATTCCATGAAACTCATGTAAGCATGAAAAGTGGATGTTTAAGAACAGTTATGTTTAACCAAAGTAGAAAAAAAAATTTTTTTTCTAATTTGAATACTTGTGACTAAATCTAAGAAGAATAGGATTCCCCCACCCCCCAAAAAAACAGGCATCTAGTATTAATTTTTAGTATTTCAAAACCTCTATAAGGTGGCATGCTGGGCAAAATGCATAGCAGCGCTTCGTCAGTTTTTATGTTCTAAGTTCAAATTCTGCCAAGGTCAGCTTTGCCTCTCTCGTCCTTTCAGAGTTGATGAAATAAGTACCAGTTGAATACTGGGGGTGATGTAATCGACTTAGCCACTCCCCCAAAATTACTGGCCTTGTGACAAAATTAGAAACCAATATTTTAAAACCCAGATGCATTAACTAAATATTTCATGGTTGTTTTTCTTTAAACAAATTTAGTGAGAAAACAAAATAGGAAATCATTATCTAGATTTATTTTTAAATATTTCTTGGCTGAATAAAAATCCTGTATTAGATTAGAATAGCCACATCTCTACATAAAGCTCCACCACAGAAATGATGAAGTGACAAGTTCTGTTTCAACCTGCATCAACTCGAACTTGATGTACCTCAGAGTTCAGATACATCTCATGCACTTTCTTACTCTACGTAAACAACTTTCCCCTGTCTCTTTGAAACCATATCATGAAACTTCTGTAATGGTTTGGAGTGTGGGCCATTCTTCCTCCGTATCTAAGCAGTGCCTAATCATAGAACTATAGTATGTATAAATGTCTGTACCATTTTCAGGCTGTTTAAACTAAAAGAAAAAAAACTGGTTGTATTATTTTAAGTATTTCTTGGATGTTTAAGAAAAAACGAAGAAGAATTAAAAGCAACTAACATTCTTAAAATCTTCTGTAAATGTTTGGATATAAAGAAGGGAAAAAAACTGAAGCAAAAAGCACTTAGCATTATTTGAATCCTGTTATCAAACCACCTGAGAACTTTCCTGGTTTGATTATTATAATAGTTTCAAATTTTGGCACAAGGCCAGCAATTTCAAGGGAGGTGGTAAGTCAATTACATCAGCTCCAGGGCTTAACTGGTACTTACATAGGTGCAGGCATGACTGTGGTAAGAAGCTTTCTTCCCAACCACATGGATCTGGGTTCAGTCCAACTGTGTGGTACCTTGGGCAAGTGTCTTCTACTTTAGCCTCAGGTTGTCCAAAGCCTTGTGAGTGGATTTGGTAAACGTAAACTGAAAGAGGCTCGTATGTTTGTGTTTGTCCCTCACCACTACTTGACAACTGGAGTTGGTGTGTTTATGTCTTCGTAACTTAGCAGTTCGCCAAAAAGGCCAATAGAATAAGTACCAGGCTCAATAAAAAATAAGTACTGGGGTCAATTCATTAAACTAAAAAATTCTACATGGCTGCAATCTAATGCTTGAAACAAGTTAATTCGAATTTGATCTCAGAACATAAGTATAAACAAAATGCTGCCAACCATTTTGCCTTGAATGCTGAAGATTCTTATCAGCTCACCGTCTTCAGCTTAATTATGATAATAATAGTGATACTTGATTATGTTGTCCCTAGTGCTTAATTAGTACTTATTTAATAAATTCCTAGAGGATGAAAGGCAAAGTCAACCTTGAACTGAGATCATAAAAGAGTCGGAAGAAATGCTGCTAAGCATTTTGCCTGAGATGCTAACCAAGTCTGCCAGCTCACCATATAACAACAATGATTGTTTCAAATTTTGGCACAGGGTCAGTAGTTTTTGAGGGAAGGGAGAAATTGATAACTTCAACCTCAGTAGTTGATTGGTACCTATTTTATTGACCCTGAAAGGAAGGGCAGAGTCGACCTCAGAGGAATTTAAACTGAAAGTGTAAAGAGAAGAAATGCTGCTAAGCATTTTTGCCTGAGATGCAAATGAGTCTGCCAGCTCACCATAAAAATTATGATAATGATGAAGAGCTTATTGCAAACACTCCTCAAATGAGCTACAAATCATCAGAATCAGCTTAAAGAAGGGACAGAAAACAAACAGTAAATAAAGAAAGACAGCAATGAGATTCAAAAGTACATTCGTAGTACTCAAGATAAAACAAAAGGCAGAAAAGTGAACAGTAAAAGAGCCATATAAAGAGGAAAGGGGACAAGGATACACAGGAAGTAGTTTTGGTGAGTTTCAGGAAGCATGAACTTTTTGAAGTAGACAGGTAGGTTATTCCATGAAGTATACAGGTAGGTTATTCCATGCTTCAACTGTTGTGAGATGCAAAGATATTTCCAATACAGTGAAGGAAGAATTGAAGTTTGTGATGTGGCCAGACATGTAAAAGTTTAATTTGGATGACCAAACACAAACGTATTTATATACACTCATAAAATAAGTGAAGAGAAGAATTTATGGTATAATTTTTATTCCATGGTTTATAATTGTTTCAACAAATTAAGCTGACCAATCACACAATTCCTGTCTACGGACAATGATATAGTCAAGCATATTATGTAATATATCTTTATAAAACAGCACCAGCAGTTATTTCATAGAACTGACTGATAAAAGAATATTAATTTTTCAATGGGTTCTCATGAAACAACTGCTAGTGCTATTCCAAGTCTGTAGACAAGAATGTGTGGTTAGTCAGCACAATTTGTTGAAACAATTCTAAACCATGGAATGAAAATTATATCATAAACTCCATTATTCACTTATTTTATTTATACTTTAAGTTGGATGTAACTATGGCAGATTTCCTGTTTGTTTGAAATTCTTCTTTATGCAACTGCAGATGGCTGCTAATTGTTGAGTGTTTTCTGTGGTTTGATTGCCCAATTTCTCCTGGCTTACCATATATATGTGTGTGTATGTATATACATATATTTATATATATACACATACACACATACGTATATGTGTGTGTATATTTATATATATATATATATATATATATACATGTGCATATGTATATATATATATATTGGGTCATGCCGTAAATAATGCAGTGTTTTCAATTGCATGAACTAAAAGTCGAAGGGGGAGAAGATAAACTACCTGCAAAACTTGCTATAAAAGCAGGTAATATTTTTATATTGTCCTTATTCTTAGTGCAAGTTTTGAAGAGTGCAGTTCAATTTTAACAGCTATTTTTTCAAAGCTATAATGGAAGTGACAAAGGAGCATATTCGGCATATTTTGCTTTATGAGTTCAATGAAGGCAACAATGCAATGGAAGGTGTGAGGAATATTAATACAGTATATGGGGATCAGACAATAAGTGTAAGCCAGTGTCAATGGTGGTTCCAGAAATTCCGAGCTGGAAACTACAGCCTAGAAGACAAGCCTCATCCTGAAAGATCTGCAGATATAGTAGAAGACATTTGCCCAAGGTGCCACGCAGTGGGATTGAACCCAGAACCATGTGGTTGGTAAGCAAGCTACTTACCACACAGCCACTCTCCAACACTGCTAAATAAACATAATGAGGCACTAAGCACATTTCGAATTTTAAATCGAAATCGAACCAAATTTGACGACTGGCACCCATGCCAACCTCTCCTTCATTGGACACTAAACTCTGCTTGCAAAGACCTGTTGGGGCAAGTGAAATCGAAATTGTAATTGAACCATATTTGATGACTGGCACCTGTGCCAGTGGAGCACTAACAGCACTGTCCGAGCGTGATCATTGCCAGAGCAGCTGTCTGGCTTCCGTGCTAGTGGCATGTAAATAGCACCAAAAGAGTGTTACTGGCACTTGTGCCGGTGGCATGTTAGAAAATCAGTCGAGCGAAGTCATTGCCAGTGCCGCTGGACTGGCTCCTGTGCAGGTGGCACATAAAAATCACCATTTTGAACGTAGCTGTTGCCAGTATCGCATGACTGGCCCTTGTGCCGGTGGCAGGTAAAAGCACCCACTACACTTTCGGAGTGGTTGGCGTTAGGAAGGGCATCCAACTGGAGAAACTCTGCCAGATCAGATTGGAGCCTGGTGCAGCCATCTGGTTCACCAGTCCTCAGTCAAATCGTCCAACCCATGCTAGCATGGAAAGCGGACGTTAAGCGATGATGATGATATATACATACACATATATGTATATACATACATATATATATATATACATATATACATATACATATAAATATATACATACATATATATATATATATATATATATATAGAGAGAGAGAGAGAGAGTTATGCACATACTATGAAGGATTTTATGCACATATATAAAACAATGAACTTACTATACACAGTGCTCAGGTGCATTACAACTTATCATCAGAAAAGCAACAAAATCTGCATGAACAGTGCATAGAATATGCGCAGGAAGTGAATGCCGAAAAAGTCATAAAAGAAAAAGAACAGGGGTGGTGGGCATCAGGTGTAGTGTTGGTGAACTTCATGAAACCTGCGAGTTTTGAAGGATGTAGTGTCTTGACAGCCAACAGCTGATGCAGGTAGTTTATTCCATGCTTCAGCAGTTCTGAGTGTGAAAAAAATGATTATGAAGGTCATGGGTGATGCATTGCTTTTTTGGTTTTGTAAACATATCCACGAGTGTTAGACATATGGAACTTAAAAAAGTGCCCAAGGTTGCTGTTGAAAGATGGTGGATAATCTTGTGGATGCCTACAAAGTCAGTTGCCAGATGGCAGAACTTTAATGTGTTCATGTCCAGGGAAGCAAGACATTCAGAGTTTGGTAAATGCCTGATGGTCGGTATTTGTTTGGTTGCATATTTCTGAACAGTTTCCAGGAGATTGATATGCCAAACAAGACAGGGGTTCCAGACTGGTGATGCAAACTCTAAGTGTGGAGGTACCATTGTCATATACAGCTTTAGATAGCTGGAGAGCACCTGATAAAGGTCTTAATGAGTGATGCTAAGACACTCTCAACCTTCTTCTATAATCCTGTTCTATGTTGTCTATTTTCCTGTACAGCATCACAACACTCTTTCCAGGAAAGCCGAACTACTGCTGTCCCCCAAATTGCACTTTAATCATTTTTAAAGCATTTGCATGATACTGATGCTTCACATGTGGCCCAGATTGAATTGAGGATGTCTTGAAATACAGCATTGATGTGTCTGGAACCATAAAATTCAAACCAGTTTGGGCATTGTAACTCAACACAGTAATAGTTCCAGTCAAAGCAGGCAGTTTGGAGGTGGTGATGGTTCTTGTTTCTGCCCATAAGAGACAGATTGGCAATGATTATAGCTCGATTAGAGTTGCCTCAATGTTCCTTGGTAGTGACACTCATAACCAGGAGTAGTGGTAAAGAGCAGGTACAAAGTGTTGTTATCTTGTGAGGAAGGTGACTACTTGCGACCAGCTTGAATCCAGCACTACATCAAGGAAATCATTCATATATATTCTTTTATATGTTTTAGCCCTGAGGCTGTGGCCATATATATGTATATATATATATATATATATAGTATGAATGACTATACAGTCATTTGTTTTACAGCTGTTTGGCCCATGCTAGCATAACTTCGGAGGATTGTTATTGGAACTATTGTTTTTACAGTTGGATGCCATTCTTGCTATTAACCTCTTATCTATTTTGCAAGTAAATTTATTTTACGTTTCTAATACACTGTTGTGTATAGATGTTTATTATTTACTTAATTATACCACCAACAAATGCACATTTTATGTTTTTTTTTTTTATCTTCCATCAATTTATTTTATATTTCTACTTTCCTGTGTTATATACATGCGTTCATCAATAATTTAAGCACACCATTGAGAGACACACAATATGCGAATTAGTTTAACCATTATAACTGATTTTGGTAGCAGTTTGCAAGAAGTATTCTATGTGCATAAAGGAATGAAGTTTCCAGTACTGGTCAGCCTGGGGTTATAATAGAAGATACTTGCCCAGGTGGTTGCAAAGAGAGCTTTCTTAACTACACAACCCATCTAGATCTCTTCACTAGCTACATTATATCTTGATCCATCAGATAAATAATGGAGGTAACACTGGTGAGTAGGAACCTGCATCTTATTTTACCATCATTTCTAGGCAAGGAGGTGTATTGTCAACAAAAAAAAAAAAAGTGGTACCTCTAGTCTGATCAGCTTAAGTTTGAGGATGTCTTTGTATTTATGCATAGTAAGATGAATTGTGGGAAGAATCAGTCATTAAAGATACACATTTAGGACCACAATCTCTTTGTAGCTGGGACATTCTCTTATGAGACTCAAACATGTGCCCATCTTCCCACTATCCATCTGTATTTGCACAACATATCTCTGACATATTCCTTAATTTACAAGCGGGATATAGGTTTGATTCTTTAAAGCTTGAGCTTTCCAAAGTAACCACCACCAATACAACCCAGTTTCATCCCTATTATGAATTTGGAGAAATTAAACACTCTTCTCATTTACCCTCTTCTTGAATGATCTGATTTCCTCAATTGGTTGTGTTGCTTGCTTCACCATAGGTATTATCATTACTCATTCCACAGAGATTTCCTTATCCATTTTAACTACCCATCACTATCTTCTTGATACTTATAATCCATAACTAACTTGGTAGCAACATCTTGAATAGCTATACCACAGACATTGTTACTTCAAATCCTTTTATGGATAAACACTTTGTCACTGTCCCCTCCAGATTTATATTTTTGGTAACTCTTATATTCTTCCTTGCACCAAACAGATATTTAGAATTTGCATCAACATTATAATTCAAAGAAAAACTGCAGAAAGCTGACCCTTAATCCTTTTACTGTGAAAATCAGATATATCCACTCAAAATTATACCCTTAACTGTGGAAAGTAGTTTTACATACCAATCTTATCTTTTGATAAGCAATGTCATTATTGAGATGTGTGAAGTGTATTGAAGCTAAAAAAAATACCAATTCTATTATTTGATGGATATTTTAAACATAATTACTAGAATAGCCAATAAATTTAATTTTGCAGTTAAAAAGGTTTAACATTGCTAATTTCCAGAGTTCAAATTCTGCCAAGGTTGATAAAATAAGTTCCAGTTGAGCACTAGGGTTGATATAATTGTCCTGCCTCGAAATTGCTGGCCTTGTGCCAAAATTTAAAATAAATATTAATCAATATTATAACTTCACAAACTCTTGCTGCTGAAAGCATCAGCCTCTAATTTGGTTATCTTTCATCTATTACTTGTTTCATTCATTAGACTGTGGCCATACTGGGGCACCACCTTGAATTTTTAGCGAAAAGAACTGACCCCAGTACTTATTTTATTGGTCTTTTTTGCTGAACTGCTAAGTTACAGGGTCATAACACACCAATACCAATTGTCAAGTGGTAGTGGGGGGGGACAAACACAGACAAAGATTCACAGCTATACAGGGTGTGTGGTAAGTAACTAAGCATTAGAAATTGCTTATAGAATTTTTAGTATCACTGAAGTCATGATGAAAACATTTTTTAAACAGACAACACGGAGCTGTTCAGTTTGGCTCACAGATTTAACTAATTTTTTAAAACTAAACAGTTTGAAACTTTGTATACTGGTGTAATATTTCTCATGCAGAACATGGTTTACTTTGAACATTTTTGATAAAATTTCATATTTAAGAAGTTATTTTGTGTTAAAGTTATCATATTTGGGTAATTTTAACCAATCAACGACGTGTATTCGGTTGAAGACAGCTACTGCTGTTTGCGATAGTAATCAAGGAGGAACAACTTCCGGGTCATCTCTACTAAATGCCACCACTCTGTTCTCGTGCATTCCTTACTCTTTCCCTCTCTACAGGCAGTCAGCCACTTCTACACTATCAACTACCAACCAGCGAGCGAACTTGTCACTGTCAGTACAATTACTGTATCTTCTGGTGTATAAGCTACCATTTTTTACCTGGAAAATTTAGTGTGCAGCTTATAGAAAGGCATGCCTAATATGTGTACTTTTTTATAAGTTTCAGGAGGAAAATAATTTGTGTATGGAGATCGACTGATTCTTTCAGAGGAAAGGTTGGTTGGTGAACAATGTGAAAGACTATGGCTACAGTACATTGGTGCCTGGAAGAAAACAAAGCATATTTATTTTGTTTCACCTTCGTGTTTTGATGATGTTATTTTTAATCTAATAAAGACTTATTAAAGTGTTTGAAAGTGTTTGTCGTTGATTATAGTAAGATAAAATCATAACAATACGTCTCATAGTTGTAAAATAAGGCATTTTGAAACTACATACACATCAACAACAAAAAAGCTGGCTCTATAGGTCTTTTAAACACTGGTGCACTCTATGTGTGGATAAAACCAAAATTCCCCCCAAAATTCAGCCCTGAGGCTTCAATACCGATGTCGGGCTAACAAAAAAATACATGTAAATAATATTTCTTCCTTCTTGGTGTTGATTCTTCGATGTTTACTGGTTACTCTGATGTGAGAATCAAAAAGAAAAAAAAGCGTGTAATATGTAACACAGGCAGTAAACAAAAAATAAAATAGAAAAGAGTGGTGACCCAGAAGTTGTTCCTCTTCGATTACTATCACAAACAGCAGTAGCTTTCTTCAACTGAATACACATTGTTGATTGGTTAAAATTACCCAAATACAACAAATTTAACACAAAATAACTTCTAAAATACGAAATTTTGTCAAAAATGTTCAAAGTAAACTGTGTTCTGCATGAGAAATTACACCAGTATACAGTTTCAAACTATTTAGTTAAAAAAATCTGTGAGCTAAACTGAACAGATCTGACAACACTAATGGGAATTTCTTATTTTCCAGATGGCTGGTTGCTTGACTGTTCAGGAGCAAGGTAAGATAGCAGCATGCTATGAAGTGTGGAATTCCATTGTTTTGGTTCAGAGATGGTGGCATACATGGAAAGGTAAGTATGCAGCACTATGTCCAGAGACAATAAAAAGTTGTCATGCAAAGCTGATGACCATGGGCTCTGTAACCACATCCTGATCAGCGGAGAATGTGGCAACAGTACAGGAAATGTTTAATCGTAGCCCACAAAAACCAACATGTGAAGCCACTTATGAAAGTGGACTAACAAGACACACAATATGTACGGTGTTGCATAAAGAACTGAACTTTCGTCTGTGGAAACCCCATTACAGGCAGGAGCTAAAACCTTAAGACTGTGACTGCAGAAGTCTAGATCTCACTCCATGTGATTTTTACCTGTGGTGTTACACAAAAGAAGTGTACAAGACAAAACCTCACACTCTGGAGGACTTGGAGACATGGATGCAGGAGGTTCTCAATGATATCTCAGACAACGTCCTTCAGGTTATTTGTTCCATCCCTGGCCGTTTGAGGAAACTGATTGATACCACTGGTGCTTAAGTTGAAATATGAAGATTTACTTTCATTTTCCCATGTAATAAGGAACATGTATCATTTGCTTTAATAAATTTGTAAAAAGAATATGGATTTTATTACCAATTTTTAATGCCTACTTACTTTTCACCCACCCTGCATATATGATGGGCTTCTTTCAGTTTCTGTCAACCAAATCCACTCACAAGACTTTGGTCAACCTGAGGCTATAGTAGAAGACACTTGCCCAAGGTGCCATGCACTGGGACTGAACCCAAAACCATGTGGCTGGGAAGCAAGCTTCTTACCACACAGCCATGCCTGCGCCTATATGTATACATATTTCTCAACACAGGAGATTTGGCTGCTATTTCTAGCAGACCATATGGCAATATAGAAGCAACCACGTTAACTTTATACAAACAGTGAATAGAAAAGCTGGTGGACTTGGTTCTTCTACTGGCTGGCCACCACCTGAGACTTGAGTGTCTTTGAGCTCACCATTCTATGGTTAGGCTTTCAGTTTTTAATGGATCATAGTTCAAACATCTTGGTTGGTGCACTTCTTCCTACAACAACAAAAACAGAAAAAGAAGGGAGCTGTGGATTCTTCCCTAACCATTCCATAAGTCAGGAGCAGTCTGCAGAAAAGTTGTAAGCAGTGTCCCCCACTCAGAGTCATTAAAAGGCAGTATATTCTCTTTTGTCATATCCTTGAAGATATATACATGTGTATAGTCACACACACATACCATAATTGCTTATGGATAAGTCACATACCAGTTTTTACAGTTGAAAGCAAGTATAATATATCCTTCTGAGTATCATACTCAATGAAAATACATCACAAAGAACAAATTTACTGTGGTATTCATCCAGAGATAATATCAGCAGTTAGGCCATTCCTCATATCAATGATTCTTCATTCACTGTTTTTGTACATCAATGGCAAATTTTGTCTTAGTATGCAATAGACTGAGTACATGTTACTGACAAACTGAGGCAGAAATGTGTATCTAGCATCATCACCACTCGTCGTCAGGATAACTTTCATCTGCTATTTATATATATATATATAGTGTTTTTAAACACAGCATGTCTATATGGGATATTAATCTCCAGATGACCATTGCAGTAAATTTGCTTTTTGTAATGTATTTAAATGAAATATGATACACAGCTATTTATTACTGCTTCTTTTGCACGAAATAGTTGCAAATAAATATCGAGAGGTAATACTTATCCCCACTTGTGGTAGGTACTATAAGAGAAACTCTCATATTGGCTTTTGGAGCAAAATGCATCAAAATGCCATCTCTAGCACCAAGACCACCAGATCATGTCATTTTGATCTTCCCACCTCTCCACCAGGGAAGGCCATCAAATTGGCTGTAGAAGCAGCAGTGGATGCCTTAAATCTTTAATGTTCAGATTACTCTGTCAAATGTAATGCTTCTTCATTCAAATTGTTTTGCATTAATCATGCATTATCTTATAGCTTTGAGGTTTCAATGATGTGATTGTTTATTTCCAGAATGTCAATGTAGCTTAGTGTTAGGTGGCCAGTTTGGGCTGGTTTAAACACTAAAGGGTTAAAGTGAGTGTGGATTAAGAGGTGCTGGCACTTGAGGGGCAGTGATAACTGGACACAAGCTGGGCCTTAATCAAACCTGGCTAAACGTACCAGTTGAAAGACTCAAAACGCCTATTGACCCCAGGAAATGTCACTCATGACATGTCCAGGTGCATCACAGGATGATGTATGGAAAAACATATTATATAAAATAAATATCACCTCTGTTGCTAATATATATTTTTTAAAGATTTGTTGTGTAAAGTCAGAACAATAAATACAAGACAGTACAAAGTAAACTACAAAAGGAAAAGAAAAACATCTTGTATCTCTGTATTCTGAGGTTATGAAGATACATAGAAATACAAGGTAAAACTGCAACTTAGTTTCATTTTCCTTTTGTAGTTTACTTTATACCTTCTTGAAGTGTTCTGGCCTCATGCAATGAATCTCTTTAAAGCAATACCACACAATGCTTCACCAAAACTATTCTATTGTAATAATGGGAAACAGACGCTGCTGACCATATATCCTGGCAAAGAACAATTCAAATTCATTTCGACAGGTCTACTTTTGAGGAGAGGAGAAAGACTTGCAATTTCAGCCAAGACAACCAGCACCAGTTCTGCCACGAGATCGATGCTCGAGACTTCCATCCCCAACTTGGACTTCTGAGCCAAGTCAGGTTTAAGCATCATCAAGGCATCAGATGAATTGAACTCAGATATGAGCAGTGCTACTGCTGCCACTGCATATAGTATACTTGTGATTATAAATAGATGGACAACTGCTGCTGTTTTTAATTTAGAGCTGCATGTAGATTATCATTTTCCAATCTAGTCATTTGTGTACTACTGTACTAAGTAGTATTATTGGTTTTGATAAACCGAGAAAATGTAAGAGAATTTCTATGAGAAATTATGTCAAACACAAGTTCATATCATTTGATCAGATGTAGATTTCCCCATTATGGTTGTTAGTAAATCTAAAAAGGATGTTCAAAGTGCACTTGGAACATCTGACACATCCAAAGATGTATTAAGCATTTCTTTGTCTTTAATTTCGGTATTAGCCTGGAATCTGAGTGTTAATAGCCCAGAAGTTGGGTTGAGTGCTTCTCTGAAAATATCCTATATTTATACTAAACAAGGACTTTGTATATATTATCACTTCTGTCTATGACTTTCAAGTGTTTTACCACCTGGCACTTTGAGAAAGTTTTCTCCACCATGCCAATTCACAGCCTACCAGCAAATACACAAAGAGTATATGTTAATTATATGTGGTTGATAATGTTTATATATATATAAACTGCGGATTAATCACAAGAAAAGCAGGCCTTGTCAAAACATCAGAGGCCGATAGGAGGAAGTTAGGAGGCCTGGTGCCTGAATATTTGCCACAGGGAACCCTCCATTAAAAGGCATCCCATGGCCAGCTGGTGGTTTTTAAATTGGATGACAAATGAAATTTTCCATTCCTTGTAAATAAAAGAGAGATAACAAAAGCAGTACATTAAAATAAGTGAATGAATAAATAAATAAATAATGATCACAATTTCTTTAATTCCTCAGAGTTTATTTGATATTCTTTGATGTTGGGGAAACTATTAGAAAATCAAATTCACTGACGAAAATAATGTTTTGCCGACATTGCAGTAATGTCTCTTTGATTTAAACATTATTAAGAGCAGAACTCAATTTTAGAGAATATTGTACTGCTCTCTTTGTGGTATCTTATAATTTACCCTCTTCACTCAATACCCATATCTATGAAGGTATTTCCTTTTTTTTTTTTTTTTTTTTTTCTGTTTGGTTTAAATCAAAAGCTATTGAGAAGTTTCTGGTAATTTTTTTTCTTTTTGGGAGTGAGGAGGGAAGGGATTGAGTTGTCTCCCTTAAGACTGAGAGGAGTTGTCTCCCCTTAAGATGCGCTGCCTTCCTGGCACTAGAACGGAGTGGTTGACCTCATGGTAAGTGAATTTAATTTATTTTCCTCTCTGCATATAAGAACATATAATGTCAAAATATAACAAAAATGACTGGATGGGTGGGAATGAGATTTTCTTAGCTTCTAGCCAGTCCCCTTAAACAACCATGCAACCAACCAAAAAAAGAAAAAGGACAGAGGGATTTATCGCAAATAAAATATGGCAGGATGGAGTTACAGCTTGCTTTTAAAGTTTGAAATTTCAGTTGCCGTATGTTTATGATGCCAGCTCAGTTTCATTTGAGGTTTAAAAAAAAAATAAAATAGCAACCGTGACTCTTTTCCCGCCACTCTTCCCGTTTTCAGCCTGGCATCCTCAAATCATGCTTCTTCTCTCTCTGTATCTCTCTTGCAAACAAAGCCACTGCACTGCATAATTCCTTGTATTGCCCAAGAATCGGAAATCTTTGTTTGGGTAGTTAAATTTCTATAGACGGGTTAACAAAGTCTCTGAAGTAGATAAACTTCTGTAAAATGAATAAAAGAAAGAAAAAAAAGCAAAACAAATTAAATAAATACAAAGGAAGAAATAGATAAAGAAAAAAAAAATCTATGAATGGATTATATTATTTAATACAGTTAGGACATTAAAGCATCAGAGAAAATGCCAGGGGAATTTTCTTCAGTATTTAACATTCTGAGTTCAAATCCAGCTGGGGTCAAGTTTCCAAGCTGGTAGAATAGTTACAGCATTAGATAAGCTTTAAATTATGAGTTCAAATGTTGCTGAAGTTGACTTTTCTTTTATCCTTTCAGGGTTGATAACCTAAGTACTAGGTGAGTGCTGGAGTTGATGAAATAGACTAGCACCTCCCCCAACACACAAATTTCAGTAGAAAGGAGTATCATTTGTCATTCATCTTATAAAATATAAAATGAACAATAGTAACTTAATAAGAATGCAAAAAGCAAGTGTTCTTGTGTCTAACTGAAACGAACCATTCTCTTGGCACTCCCAGCCTTTTGCGTTAGTTCACATTTCATGTAATCCCTTTTACAACTGTCATCATCATTATTGTTTCGACATCCATTTTTCGCTGAGGCTGAATTTCTAAGCAAGCTAATATATCTCTATGGCCTGACATGTTTACACAGATTGGAAATGAAGGACACTACTTTTATGACGTTGATGCTTGCATACAACCATCATGTGATGTCAAAACAAGGAGACTCAAACATGCACACATACATGATGAGCTTCTTACAGCTTTCGTCTAACAAATTACTAATAAGGCTTTGGTCAGCTCAAAACTACGGGGAAGAGAGTTACCGCTGGACCTGAGGCCTGATCTGAATGCTTACAATGGAGCAGACTCTGCTAAAGATATCCAATGGCAAGGTGGTGGTGTTAAACAGATGACAGATTAAGCCTACCATTTAAGGACTAGAACAGTCTCTTTGATGATCTCCATGACCTTTCCATCTACAGAATTTCACCTCCAAGGCTTTGGTTAACCCAAAGCTAGTACATACCGAGGAGCTGCACATTAAGACTGACTTCAAAACCTCACAGTTACAAAGTAAATTTCTTATCCAAACCACACATTCACTGAATCAATACTTGGAAAACTGGCACTTATTTAATATCTGCTTTCTATACTGGCATGGGTTAGACAGATTGACTGGAACTGGTAAGCTGGAGAGCTGCATCAGGTTCCAGATTTGATTTTGGCTTGGTTTCTATGGCTTGATGTCCTTCCTAACACCAGCCTGAGAATGTAGTGGGTGCCTTTTGCATGTCACCAGCACAGGCTACAACTAGGATTTCACTTGGCCTGATGAGTCTTCTCAAGCACAGCAAATTGCCAAACATCACAGTCACCATCTTGTCCCATGTCTTCCTGAGTCTATCTCTTTTACAGGTTCCCTCCACAGTTAGAGAGTCTGCACTTTTTTTACACAATTCTTTCTACTGTAGGTACAAGGCTTGAAATTTTGGGTGCTAGTCAATTACATCAACCCCAGTGCACAACTGGTACTTATTTCATCTATCCCCCCAAAAATGAAAGGTGAAGTTGAGTTTGGTGGAATTTGAACTCAGAATGTAAAGACAGACAAAATGCTGCCAAGCGTTTTGTTCAGTGCGCTAATGGTTCTGCTGACTTACCATCTTACTAATAATAGTTTCAAATTTAGGGGGAGGGATAAGTCAATTACATTGACCCCACTGCTCAAATAGTACTTATTTTATTGACCCTGATAGGATGAAAAGTAAAGTTGACCTTTGAAGAGTGTGAACTCAGAACGTAGAGACAGACGAAAGCATTTCACCCAACATGCTAACGATATTAATTTCTGATTTTTTTATAGGAGAGGATGTTAGTCGATACCAATGACTCCATTATTCGATTGGTATTTTATTTTATCAACCCCGAAGGGATGAAAGGCAGGACTTGAACAGCAGGGTATCATTTTCCTAATCCTGTCAATTCCTCTCTTTAAAATAATAATCCTTTCTACTATAGGCACAAGGCCTGAAATCTGGAGAGGTGGGGGAATGGGGCTAATTGATTACATTGACCTCAGTGTGTAACTGGTACTTATTTAAGTGACCTTGAAAGGATGAAAGACAAAGTTGACTTTGGTAGAATTTGAACTAAGAACATAAACACAGATAAAATACTGCTAAGCATTTTTCCTGCTGTGCTAACGATTCTGCCAGCTTGTCACCTTAATAATAATGTATATTAACCAGGATTATGTTTTTCTTCCTATATTTTTTGTTTGCCCCAGGAGGATAAAAAGAGAAGTGTGTGGAGTTTGTACACGTTCCTCCCTTAATAAAGCACCACAAGTAATGCAAATTAAATTCAACCCTTTTAGTATTGTATTTCTGTTAAAAGACACTGCCTTTGTTTCATTTCATTTTGAAAATGATGAAAAATTTAGTAAAATAACTTTGTCAAATGTTGATGTTTGGAACATAAATTAACATGAAACATCAAAAGTTTGCATTGAGATCACTTTTAACCCATTAGCATTCAGATTACTTTGTCAAATGTGATCCCTATTTATTTACATTGTTTTGAATTAATCATGCATTATCTCAGAGCTTTGAGATTTTGATGATGCAATTGTTTATTTTACAAGTGACATTGTAAGGTAGGTGCGAGAGGCCTGATCTGGTCAGAAGTAGAATATTTGGGCCTGATATGGCCAGTTTGAATGCTAAAAGATTAAAAGAGATTTGTGTAACAGAACCGAGGATGGTTTCGGGTGGGTTAGTATCAAAATGATTAATGTCATGTTTGAAAGGATAGACTGGAGTTTAAACCAAAGCCCCTGAGGATCACAACTAAACAAAACTGGCAGAAACTGAAAATATATACTGAGAGATCAGTTATAGAAGAAGAGACAAAGGATTCTTTTTACAACTTACCTCATTGGTAATCGAAGGGGGGAGACTGCTTCTGGCATGTTTTGAAGTAACAGAAGCACTTGAAGCAAAATGGTAAAACTGTCCAGAACAAACAGTCAAAAAGTACAAATGACTTGATGTGGAGTCAGATTTTTTTTTTTTTTAAAAAGGGGGGTAGGGAGAATTGTCCATCAAGTTGCAAGGAGGGGGGAAAAAAATTCCGGGTGAAATTTTTGCTGTTTATTAAATGTTCACAGTTAATAATCTTACCTGCAAGTTCCATTATGTATGCATGTACATATACACATGTATGTACACACACACACACACATATATATATATATATATATATATATATATATATATATATATATATATATATATATATATATATATATATATATATATGCACATGGGGTTTCTTTTTTTGATTGGTAATGTTGTAAGAGGAAGGAAAGCATGTGTAGAAGTGGTGTGTGTATACGTATGTATAGCAAGTGAAGTATGTATGTAGATATCAGAGTACACTTTCCTGTGTAACCATGATATCAGTTCAGTCAGTTCTGCTAAGTTGAGGTTGGCAGCTGCCATTTTTTTTTTTTTAAACACTTTTTTTTTCAATATATTTTTTAATGATTTCTTTTTCTTGTAGTTGTTGTACATTTGAATGTTCCCACAGAATTGTATTTAAAAAAAAAAATTAAAAAATAAAGTCAACAGAAATTACACACACACACCACGCATTGTGTGTGAGTGTGTATGTACATACACAATATATATACACATACATATGTACGTATAAGCAAGTAGTATATTGCCTTTTATTTGAAATTTTTTAGAGGGGATAGGATTTAAAAAAAAAAATTCAATGAAAAAATATAAAGGTGGTGGAGGAGAGGGAAAAAATTCAAAACAACAAATATTATTATTGTAGGCAACAAATAACATGTAGAACAAACCTGGCTAGAGTAGGTGGGGTGGGGGGAAACAATAAGGTGGCTATCCAGAAAGTCTTAAAAAAAAAATTTTTTTTTTTGTACTGCTGCTGCTATATGTGGTTGTGACTGGAATCAAAAATAACCAGGCAGAACTGATACATTAAATAAATGAGGAGGAGTTAGTTCCTATAAGATCACATACTAGGAAACAGCCAACCCCCCCCTCTTCCAAATTTAGGTGGAAAAGAATGGACATGCTGGATAATATATTCCTAGATATACTTTTAAAATGACAGGATGGTCATGGATGGCTACCATCAACAAGAATAAAGTGTCTGTGATTTTCTATCTATATAAGTGTGTGTGCACTTCAATTTCATAATTGGTGCCTCCTTTTCACACATACATATACAGAATTTATATAACCTTAAAGAGATAGGAAGAGAAATGGGCCCTTGGATAAATAGCTTGTTAATCATCTGTTTAGTTTGTAGTTGGTGGTGGTGATGTATTTTTGTTTAGGGAAAACACCCCAAACAAAAATTTTTCAGTTAACTGAGAATCAGATACTCTTCCATGGGTTATCTGATTATTTGTACATTTGGCTGATTTTATATTACATGTAAACATATCTACACACACGTGTGTGTGGAGATTATATACATACATATGCATATCCCTACAGTATTCCTTAACCTCTGATAGTCTTTTAAGAGTGAGTGAGTGTATATACGCACAATTAGGCCTCATTCCCGAAGCCCTTTAAAGTCTATTGAGGGCCAGTGCTCAGCTTGTGTACGTTTGTGTGTGTGAGTGTATTTTTGCTTATCTTTCCCCTTTGCCCACCAAATCCATCAAAATAAACCAGTCTTAAACTACATTAGTATAATTACTGCTGTTTAAAAAACATTCTTTGGGTCATATTTGCCATCACATGGAAGAATGAAATGAAGCCAGGGAAGATAAATATTTCGTGCATCAATAAGGGAGCATGACTAAATTATTGATGCAGCCGAAACCCTTTTGGCTAATCACAATCAACTACCTCCTTCATAACATTACATAGACATCCATAAAGTTATGTGTCAACTGATTTTTATGCTATTCAAGGATGGTGAAAATTTGTGCAGTTGCAGGGAACTTTCAAGCAGTGGATACTTCTGGCTCACCAGGCAAATACCCCAATGTATATTTTGCCAATCACCCCAGCAAACCTGACCTTCCTATCGAAACTAGGACAGCATATCAAAGTTACTCTTCTGGAAGGAAGTCCCTGTCAGATTGATTACATGGTAGTAGCCATATAGGGATTTACGGAAACTTTGTTTGGGTGTGCGGGAATCTTTTGGAATTACTATAAGGACAAATGGATCAATTATACATATGGTTGACCTCTTTAGGGCTCTGAGATCACCCATATCATTTATGCATGAACTCCATGATGGAACTTGAACCCTGGAGATTGTCTTGGGGGGCATTTTTTTCTGGTGTGCCACCATGTATCAGATGATTCCTACATATAAACTGAATCAACTTTATTAATTTACAACTGTGTTAAGATCCAAATCATTGTGAAGGTGGTCCTTTTAGTCACAAAAAGAACCAGCCAAGAGTGGATCCCCAGTAAACCAGGATTACCTGGAAGACTGGGGTTAGGGTTAGGGTTTAATAGCAGCTGTCAGCTGTGCTGTTCAATCGAGATTTGCAAATTGGCCCATTCTGCATGATTTAGGACACTTGGCATCAATCACAGGGAAACACATTACCAACATCATGCTGCTGGTCCTCATTAAAATAGTTGTTAATGATATTAGAATCCTGCAGAAACTGAGAAAGGAGGTAAGGAATCCTATGCTCCTTATTTAAAGGATTTCTCCAACCCCAAAAAACAAATCTTTGGATTTGTGGGCTCATTCTGTAGTATCCAATCTAAGAACGGCTAGAATGCTTGAGAATGTTCTTTTGCCAGAAATATTACAACAGGTTATAACAACAAATCCACTTGGTGCTACCACAAAGGCAACAATTGGTTTTGTGATAAGTGAGGCTCAAAAAGATGCTCTTGTTGTGGATATTTTGTGCAAAGAAACTAAGACATCACCACATGGAACCAAGCTAGATCAAGTCAATCTGTGAGCTGGTTCCTTCCAGATAACACCTAATCTGGTAGAGATTTTCAGATTAACAAGCATATTATGGAGTCAGTTAAATGTACTCCTCAAGGTTTACTGAAAGTTTTACTGGAGGTAAAACAAACACTAGATTTTGCTCAAAACAGAATGTCAAAAATAGTGAAAACAAAATTCCAGGAATGACACTGTTGGGAAATGGTTCCATTAGTCCTAAGTAGTTAAAAAAAAAAAAAAAAAAAAATCAGGTTCCAATTTATTTCTATTCCACCATGACCCACAAAATCAATTGTGTCCTGTCATACAAAGATAAAAAAAACAACAACCCAACTTAGCATAGCCATGATGTTAAGAAATTTGCTTTGCAAGCATATGCAACTGAGTTCAGTCCCCAGTGGGTGACACTTTGAGCAAGTGTCTTCTACAGTCCAGGCTGACCAATGCCTTGTAAGTGAATTTGGTAGACAGAAACTGTGGAAGCCCATGGTGTATACATACATGTGTGCGTGTGTCTGTGTGCACACACACGTGTGCTTTTGTGTTTGTCCCCACAAGACTTGACAACTAGTGCTGGTTTGTTTACATCACCTGTAACTTAGTGGTTCGGTGAAGATGCTACTAGAATAAGTACAGGACTTAAAATAAGTCCTGGGGTTGACTTGTTTGATCAAACACTTTCAAGGCAGTGCCCCAGCATGGCTGTAGTTCAATGATTGAAACAAAAAACAAAAAAAAAATATTGTCAGTCAATATTACCCTGGGAGATGGTCATGGTTAGTATGCCTATGATCATAGTTTGCTTCAGTCAAGACTGACTGGGAGCCAAACAGCAGCAGCAGCAATTTGAAAAAAAAAAAAAAAAATTTAATAACCTGGAAACACTTAGATGCCAAGGGAGAATAGAAAGAAAGAAAGCAAACAGAGACAGACAATTACAAAGATGAAGAATGGCAACTGAAGGTTGCTGTTCATCACCTGAAACAAAATAAAGAAATAATGGTTGTAACTTTGAAAGATGACAGGTTGCTGTTTTTTTTTTTTTTTGTTTTTTAAACATTTTAATATTTTCCTTTGAACCTCTAATGCTTAAGCTTTTTATGCAGTCATAATTGCCTGAAGATGAAAATTGTAAAAACACACACACACATAAATGCACATAAAATTAGGTGTATGCAGGTGTGAACATATCGATTTTTATTTTGTTTTTAGAGAGAAAGAAAAAAACAAAAAAACAAACAAACACAACAAAAAAAACCAATTTGATTTTCAGAAGTAAATACTCCACCTTGTTCTATTGAAATACATGAAGCTCACAGCAGCCTGTCTGTTCAAAACATTGACTTCAGTCCACAGTCAAAGTTCTGAAGATGGGGTTAACACAACATGGCTGGCTGTGTGCAGCAGCTGTGGACACACAGAGAAGAGGCAAGGTGTGTGTGTGTCTACATATTGATAGATAAAATAGGCACTCCATTGGTTACGAGGGTTCCACTTGATCCAATCAGTAGAACATCCTGCACATGAAATTAATGTAATTCTCAGGGAGATTCAGCGTGACACAAGATGTGACAAGGCTGACCCTTTGAAATACAGGTACCACTCATTTTTGCCAGCTGAAGCACCATGAAACAAAGAATCTTGCTCAATGACATGATGCACTGCAAGGAATCAAATTTGATACAGAACCAAAAGAGCTACTAATAGTTCCATGCTTTTATGATACTTTAACTAAAAGCATGAAACTATTAGTAGCTCTTTCAGTCATGTTTTAAATTGATATTTATCAGTCACTAGATGGAGTACTTTTTTTTGTTGATTCTACCTATATGTGTGTGTGTGTGTGTGTGTGTGTGATGTACATGCCGATAAGTTCTTATACAAACTTTTGAAAATAAGTTGAATTGTGATAACCAATCAAAATTACTGTAAAATAATATTTAAATGAAATTTAGATGCACACAAAAATAGGAATCTATTAATGTCACAACACAACAAAGTGCATGAAATATTAATTTCAATGTTTGTTAGAAGCTTGGAAGGGAACAACTGATATGTTGTCCATAATACAGCTTCAGCTAATGATGGATCTTGTCTCCTGCTCAGAGTCAGGTAGGACAGAAGAAAATGTCCAAGGAGTCAGCAAGGGCCAACAAAGTGAAGACACCTCCAGGCAGCTCTTAAGTAAGGTTCATCTAAATTGAATAGCAACTATTTCAATGCATTCAATATAATTATATCTTTGTGTAGACACACACACACACACTCTGAATATTTGATGTAAATAAAAACTCAAAGTTCAGTTTTTATTTAATAAAATTTATAGCATTTGCATAAAGATTTTCTTTTTTTAAAGCACTTACTGTACAACAACATATGACAGAGCACATGTGTAGAACACACAAGTGTCATTTTGACTGTTATAGTTACATTTTTGCAGAAGCACCCACCCCCATAAGGGTCAATTGTTTACATTCAGTTGTCCTTACAAGGGATATTCGCCATTAGTTATTCTTAATATTTGTGGTGCTATTTGTTACTCTTGAACCAGATTTATATATATACATATATATATATATATATATATCAGTTTGACTGGCTCAGGAATTTAACTTGTGCTCCCAATTTAAACTATTATAATGCTCTTTCCTGCTGTCCCAAAGAAGGTAGAGGCTGCAATGGTTAAAACATAACTACAACAATCAAGATGAGAACCCTAATCCAAACTTAGTGTATAATAATTCTCAGAAATTCTAAATATGTAGGCATGTGTGTGTGTGTGTGTGTCCACAGGAACAAGAAAGTGCATTGTGTTTATGTATGTGTGTATATAAAAGGTATATTATATATACATAAAGGGTGTGTGTGTGTGTGTATAAATATATATATACCCTTTATTATTCATTAGCTTACAGCTTCATAAATCTTGTTTCAATTCTGATTTAAAGCTTCCAGGATGGAAACTAGTTTATAAAGCAGTCAGCTTGCCAAGGATCACTCACACACACACACACACACGAGCCATAAAAAGACACAGAAAAGTCAAAGCACACAGGTGAAAGCTCATCTTTAGGACTAGTTTTTTTTTAACCTTTTTCACCCACCACCAAAAACCTATTTCCTTGCCCACCCACCCCAAACTTTTTAACAACCTATTCTGTCTTCACTCCCCCCTCCATATAACAAAAGTTAAGAATTAATACAGGGCCTCATATTTTGAGGGGGGAAGGCAGTGGAAAAGTCCATTATTCCAAACTCCTTTAATTTGGAAGGATGAAAGGCAAAGCCTACCTTAGTGGGATTTAAACTCAAAACAAATACCACAAGGCATTTTAGACAACACTATCAATCTATTACCAATAATGTTTCTAATTTAGGCACAAGGCCAGCAATTTTTAAGGAATGAGGTTTGTCAATTACATCCGTCCCTCTAGTACTTTGACAGGGTTTGAACTCAAAATGTAAGGAAACAAATACTGCACAGAACTTATTTTCTGATTCTGCCACCCTTAGTAGTAGTAACAATAATAATGGTTTCAAATTTTTGGCCAGTAATTTTGTGGGAGGGGTTAAGTTGATTGAACCCCAGTGCTCAACTGGTACTTCTTTCATCAACCCAGAAAGGATGAAAGGCAAACATCAACCTTGGCGGAATTTGAACTCAGACTACAACAATGGGTGAAATACCACTAAGCATTTCGTCCAGCATGTCAACGATTCTGCTAGCTCACTGCCTTGAATAATAATAATAGTGGTAGTAATAGTAACAGTAATTGTTTCTAATTTATGTACAAGGCTTGCAATTTTGAAGGTAAGGGGGGGGGGGGCTAGTCATCACTATTTACCTAAGTACTTAATTGGTACTTTATTTTATCAACCCAGGAGGGATGAAAGGCAAACTTGACCTTGGTGGAATTTGAACCTACAACATAAAGAGCTGAAACAAATACAAGATAATTTTCTGACGCTTTAACGATTCAGCCAAACCATTGCTATTAACAGTAATAATAATAATGGTAATAAATTACATAAACCTGTTTTCGTTCTTCACATTCACTCTGATAATAGCAAATAAATAAAATAAATATATAAATAAATATAAAATGTCTTGTTTGCTTACATATATATATATAATTAGTAAATTTAAATTTTATTATATATCTTTTTCTCTTAAAATACATCTCGAATTTCACCGTATACACTTCCCCATGCATGAATAAATTTTTAATTTATATATATATATATACACACACACACACACATATATACATATATATATATACACACACACACACACACACACATACATATATATATATTAGCTTTTCATGTTTTCTTTTTGTATTTTTCAGGATTTTTTTTTTTTTGGTTTCTTTCTGTAGTTAAACACTCACATCCTCTGATTAAATATGCACACACACAAACACACCAATTCATGCCAGTGCTCCAGCAAAGCCAGAATCACTCATTAACAAATATACATTCATAAATTAATGACCAACACGACATCCAATAATTTTTTTTCTTTCTTTTGCTTCCATCCTTCATTTTCTCATAAGGTAATAATAATAATAATAGTTCAGTTCTCTGTAGCCATATCAGAGGGCCACCAGAAAGTTTATTTGCTCTCTCACCTGTCTGTTTCTGGTCCAGAGGATGACCAGAAAGTCTATTTTCTCACCTGTCTGTTTACTGGTATTAATTAATTCACTTAATTCACAGAAGAAAAAAAAGAATTAAAAAAAAAACAGCATTGCAGAAAATATCACAGCTGGGGTTAAATTGTATTTTTTTTTCAAGTTTAAACCTTCATTTTTTTAGTTTTTAAAAATTTTTTTGCTTTCTGGAAATGCAGAAGGTTTTGCTATTTTGGAGGAACGAACAATTTCTAACATTATTGAAACTACTTTTACATTGGAAATTTCTGTCTCTTTCTTTACTGAGAGAGAAGGAAAGAGAAGACGAAAGACAAAGAGAAAAGAGTAGAGAAAACATGAAATCTTTTTTTTTTTCAGCTTCCTTTCTCCAGGAATCTACAGAAGAAAATCTAATTAGTTTTTTTTATAATTATATATTTTTTTTCAGCATTTATACTTTTTAATTTTTTTTTTACATAAAATAATTTTTCTCTTAAATATATATTTATATATTTTTTAAATTGTCAATTGTTAAATTTTTTTAAATATTTTTTATTTTATTTTTCACCAGAATCTGAGAGAGAAAATGGGAAAGGGTTTCTCTTTGTCCTTTTCCATATACTTCATTCATTCTTTCCAAAATGACCCAAACATTTTGGTTTATTAAGATAGCCCCCACTGGCCAAAATATGGCACACTACTTCATCCAATTTACTATGTACATGTGTGTGTGTGAATATATATATGTGCAAATGGATGTACATACATGAGCATATATACATATATGCATGATGAGCATATAAACACAAATATATACACATGCATATGTTTATACAGATGTGTATACACACACACACACACACACATATATATATATATATATGTATATATATATATATATATATACATAGTTATACAGATATTGTAACTAAAATTTTGTTATAAAAAAATATTAAGCATACATTTGTAAACAAATTCATATCAGAAAAAAAAAAACAAAAAAACAAATCCACAGACGAAGAATTGAACCGTAAATCTCTTGCTTACATTACACAGCAAGTCATATTTTTGACTTAACCAAAACAAATTATGTCATCTTCAGTAACACTTGGTTTAGAAATGTATTACATACACACACATATGCTTATATATTTGTGTGCATATATACATATGTATATATACACACACACACACACATACCAAAAGTAAATAGACATCACACACACCATTTTATGTGGACACTACTAATTAGTATAATGCCCGAATGGGTTAAATTATGAAAAATTGCACAAGGCAGATCTTCTAAATACTTAATGCCTCGGTCAACATCATTTTCTAGAAATAAATCTTTCAAAAATGAATGCCTATTTACTATTCAGATATATACATATATCTATATATAAATATCTATATCTATATATATATATATATATATATATATATATATATACACACACACACACATTCACAGGTATATGTACAAAACAGCATTTCACTTTAATTCAACAGAAATTTGACAACTATCTGCTTGCATTTCTTTCATCACTACATGCACACATGCAGGCATGTGCACAGGCAAACACAAACATCTCAGAACAAAATGTACTTCTGCCACAAATTTCAGAGACCATTGCTAATTATAAATGGGTTTTTGAATAAATAGAATTAGAGAAGAATGACTGAAAGCTGTTAGTGTGCATGCACACACACATGCATGCATACATACCCCATCATATATCATTACCACACACATATATATATATATATATATATATATATATATCTCAACATACACCAAACCATAGATATATATATATACACATATATATCCCAACATATAACATACCATATATATAGATATCCCATCATATATATATATATATATATATATATATATATATATATATAT
>NC_069005.1:19326858-19327340 GCF_001194135.2 Octopus bimaculoides | reverse complement strand
ATCATATATATATATATATATATATATATATATATATATAGATATCCCATCATATATCATACCATATATATATATATATCCATCATATATCACACTATATATATATCTCCCATCGTATATTATACCTTACATATATCACTATGTACCACATATGTTATAGACATATAATCAGTTATATGTCATATATACATAATCACATTTTTCTATGTCATATACATATATAGCCAGACACACACATATAGTCATATGCATATATAATCATATATAATCATATATAGCCATATACGAATATACATATATGTATATGATATATATATTGTATACACATGTAGTCATATACATAAATCATTACATCTTATTTTTTACTTGTTTCAAGCGTTTTTTATATATATATATATATATATATATATATATATACACATACATATATAATTACTATTATTATTATTATATATATGAGGTTATAAATATGCTTTAAGTAA
>NC_069005.1:19303647-19325271 GCF_001194135.2 Octopus bimaculoides | reverse complement strand
GGGACTAGTCAATTTCATCAATCCCGGTGTATCACTGGTACTTAATTTATTGACCCCAAAAGGATGAAATGCAAAGATGATCTTGGCAGAATTTGGACTCAGAAAGTAACAGCAGACAAAATACCACTAAGCATTTTGCCCGGCAGCTTAATGATTCTGCCAGCTTGCCTCATAATAATAATCCTTTCTAAAATAGACACAAGATCTGGATTTTGTGAGGAGGGGGACAGATGGTCACATTGACTCCAGTAATCAGCTGGTACTTAATTTATTGACCCTGAAAGGCCTCAAGTATGGAGGAAGGGATTAAGTTGATTACATCAACCCCAGTGCATAACTGGTACTTATTTTAATTGACCCTGAAAAGATGAAAGGCAAAGTTGACCGTAGCGGAATTTGAACTCAGAACATAGCGACTGGTGAAATATCGTTAAGCATTTCTTCCAGCATGCTAACAATTCTGCCAGCTCACCTAATAATAATAATTTCTTTTATTATTCACAGGGGTAAAGATGTGGGGGGACATCACAAGGGCAGACAACAATTAGTGTGGGGATTTACATAAAAGATTGGGAGACAGGAAACAGAAAAGACAGTGAAATATGATAAAACTATACATAGTATACAACAACAACATGAATGATGCAGGAGAAAATCAAGGGACCCCACAGATCACGAAATGTAAGAGATCTCTCCCCTGCTCTCCAATCTACAGGCACATCCTTAGAGAAGGGTCATTCATCTATTAATAATAATGCGTCAAATTTTCGCACAAGGCCAGTAATTTTTTTGTGGGGTGGGGTGGGGGGTAAGTTGATTACATCGACCTCAATGTTCAACTGGTACTTAATTTATCAACCCCAAAAGGATGAAAGGCAAAGTCAACCTCACCAGAATTTGAACTCAAAATATAAAAATAGATGTAATGCTGTTAGGTATCCTGCCAGCTTGTCACCTTAATAATGATAATGGTTTCAAATTCTGCCACAAGGGCACAATTTTGGGGAAGGGGTTATGTTGATTACATCGACCCCAGTGTACAACTGGTACTTATTTTATCAACCCCCAAAAGGATGAAAGGCAAAGTCAACCATGGCGGAATTTGAACCCAGAACATAGCTGCAGACAAAATACAGCCAAGCATTTTGCCTGGCGTGCTAACATTTCTGGTAGCTTGCTGCCTTAATAATAATAATTTCAAATTTTGGCACAAGGCTAGTAAGTTTGAAGGGAAGAGATAAATCAATTACATTAATTCCAGTATTTAAATGGTACTTATTTCATTGACCCTGAAAGGACAAAAGGCAAAGTCGACCCCAACAGAACTCAGAATGTAGTGACAGGCAAAATACCACTAAACATTTCGCCTAGCATGCTAACAATTTTGCCAGAGAACAATGAAGAAGAAAAATGCCTTTTAATCAACTTCGATCAAATGGATCCACCATGCAGCCACGAAGTAGAGAAAGATCTACCTCCCTTCTTTGCTAATGGAAGGTGGTGTGTCGACCATCACTATATATTTGGCAGACAGCTGAATTTGTCTTACACGAGACAGCAGCTGCTCAATACAAGCCCACAAGTTACAAATGCATGGACACTGAATGATTGCATGCATCTTGGGCAGCTGTTGGCACTTCCAAACAGACTTTAGAAAATTGTCCATGGCCTTTGACCTGAAAGTCTTTCGGAAGATACCAACCAGACTGTTTACATTGATGCCCAAAGTAATTGGCAATTCAATGCTTTTTTTCTTAACCATACAGAACGAACAAAATATGAATGGTACAGAATGACAGTGTAGGGTTATATCAATATGGGTAAAGGAGAAAAAAAAAAAAAAAACCACAAAAATTCCCTAAATGGGGTAGATCTCACAAAAACAATGGTGTCCCCAGCTGCTAAGGCAAGTGTCCTCTCCCACCCCAATCTACAAGTGTATGGTCAGATCAAGCTTGTTCATGCAGACCATGCCCACTACACTGATCCAACTTTTAACCTCAGTTTTGTCCAGTACACAACCGCTTTCATTAAGGCCCTTCAGGCAAACTGACAGCTCTTCCTGGAGGAAGGTGGTAGAACAATTTTCACAGTGGACTTAGCTGATAGCTGGATCTTCTACATATAATAGCAGTGGTTTAACATAACTCCACAAGTCAACAATGCTTAGGCACTAGACAAATGTACACAAGACGGTTTTGTTGCTTTTTGTATATTTTGGACAGGTTTGCTTCATGGTATTTCCCTATCTATAGAGTTTATATCAAACTGGCAATGACCGCCCAGTAGCACTGGCAAACCAGGAGGATATAGAAATTATTCAGAACATATCAGCCAGTTGTGACTCTTGCCAGCCATTAATCTTCTATAGAATGTCAATACTGAACTTTCACTGACTGCATTTCCCCACTGGTAGAGGGTTGTGAGTACTTGACATTTCAGATGTCAAGCACCCTGCTCAGTCTTCATTTGACCCAGTCAGAGAAACAAGCTGGAGAAAACAAGTCCAACAAATGGCAACCACACTTGTTCACTGTTAAAGAATTGCTGGAGATGCCGTAGCCTCAGCATGCCCAGTCCTCCAGGTGGGGAGTGCTGACAGTAAATGGAGCACTTAAGAGTAGACACTCCAGCCTGCCTTTATCTCATCATCCATGATGGTTCTGTTACTGAGGAAAGGCATTCTATTAGAACATCTACCCCCAGTAACAGAATCTCTGCACAAATATTCAATCGCTCTTCACGTGTCTTTATGGTCAGATTATGAAGCAGAAATCTTGTTTTGGGCTGTAACATTTCTATTTGTCAGACAATATAGGCACAAGCTACGGCGGGGAGCTGGCAGAAACATTAGCACGCCAGGTGAAATGCTTAGTGCTATTTCGTCTGCTGCTATGTTCTGAGTTCAAATTCCGCCAAGGTCAACTTTGCCATTCATCCTTTTGGGGTCGATTAAATAAGTACTTAATCCATTTGTCCCTTCTGTGTGTAGCCCCTTGTGGGCAGTAAAGAAATAAGAAATGTTAGCACACCAGGCGAAATACTTAATAGTATTTTGTCTGCCATTATGTTCTGAGTTCAAATTCCGCCGAGGTCGACTCTACTTTTCATCCTTTCGGGGTCGATAAATTAAGTACCAGTTACGCACTGGAGTCGATGTAATTGACTTAATCCCTTTGTCTGTCCTTGTTTGTCCCATCTGTTTAGCCCCTTGTGGGCAATAAAGAAATAAGAAACATTAGCACACTGGGTGGAATGCTTAGCGGTATTTCGCTTGTCTTTACTTTCTGAGTTCAAATTCCGCCAAGGTTGACTCTGCTTTTCATCCTTTCGGGGTTGATGAATTAAGTACCTGTTGCATAATGGGGTTGACCTGACTTGCACTCCCCCCTGCGCCGCAAAATTTTGGGCCTTGTGCCTTGAGTAGAAAAGAATATAGGCACAGGCATGGCTGTGTTGTTAAGAAGCTTTCTTCCTAACCATGTGGACTTTGGTTCAAATCCCACTGTGTGGCATCTTCAAGTATCTTCATAGGGTCTCATACTAAATAAAGCTCAATGTATATGTGGAGGCAAGTGAGTATGTGTGTATAAGTTTGTATGTTTACTCTTTTCAGGACGTCACATGATGGATGCTTGTTTCCAGTCTCCCATGAAAAATACATCTGGCCATGGGAAATATTACCCTTACTTGGAAACAGGTGAGGGTTGGTAACAGGAAGGGCATCTAGCTGTAGCACCAGAGATAATCAAGGTGGCAGCACCACCACCAAGATAATGAGTTAACATATAATACCGGGTAGAAATGCTTGCAACAGGACGAGTTGTTTCTGCTAAAAGAAATCAGAGAGCCATATTGTGACATTCAACTATTTCTAGCAATGTCCAGACAAACACCTGGTGTTGTAACATTTAGGAAGGGCAACTAGCTGTAGAAGCAAAAGCACCAACAAAATTCACATTTATGCAAGCAATGAAAAGATGGTTACAAAACTAAAAACAACCACATGAATCTCCAATAAATTTTAAACTTTTACTTTTATAAGTTAGAAGGTGGGGGAGGTGGGGCAGTACCCACAACCTTTACAGACTTCCACCATATTGGACAGATAAGATTGATGCCTTTGATGCTCCGCTAGAACATCTGTAGCCGAGGCTTCAAGATGTTAAGCCTGACCTCATATTGAAACAATAGATATCTGTAGGCTTCTCAACATTAATCACGACAAGCTGGGCAACAACAAAGAACAGATGATAGATCCAACCTGTCAGCAAGACTCAATACATGTGAAATAAGATTTACACAAAGAAATTCAACTTGGAAAGAGTCGAGACTTGGTGAGAAACTGGCTGAAACCATCACACCATTTGTTTTTATATGGATGTGTGGCTAATAAGCTCACTTTACAACCATGTAGTTTGGGGTTCAGTCCCACTGCATAGCACCCTTGGCAACTGTCAACTATAGCTCCAGGATGACTAGTAGATCTAGTAGATGGAAACTGTATGGAAGTCCATTGTATGTGTGTATGTGTCTCCTCCACGCTGCCTTACAACTTAGCAGTTTGCTAAAAGAGACCAATAAAATTAGTGGCAAGCTAGGTTTCTTTTGTATGACTAAAACCCTTGAAGGTGGTGCTCCAAGATGGCAAAATCTCATGAGTGAAACAAATAAAAGACGAAAGATGCCATGATTAGGATATTGGACTCCTGATTGTAAGGGCATGGGTTCAATTCTTGGACAGGGTGCACACTGTGTCTTTGAGCAAGCCACTTCATTGCTCTAGTCTGTGGTTAAGAAGTTTGTTTCATGCCTCTGTGGTTCTCAGTTCAATCCTGCATCTTGCTGCAGCATTTTGGGCATTCAACTCCTTCCTTAACCTTAAAGCAACCAACACCTTATGAATGAAATTTGGTAGACTGGAACTGTGTGCGTGTTTGATCATCATCATTTAATGTCCACTGTTCATGCTAGCATAGGTTGGACAGTGTGACTAGAGCTGGCAAGCTGGGGGACTGCACCAGACTCTAGTCTGGTTTGGCACAGTTTCTATGGCTGGATGCCCTTCCTAACACCAACCACTTTATAGAGTGTGCTGGAGGCTTTTACATGTTGCCACACAAGAACTTTCATGTGTCATCACGGACACTTTTACATGGCACTGCACGGGTGCTGTACATAATCAGAAGGATTGGTCTTAACACTGATTACATCAACCCCCAGGTATCTCAGTCCTTTGTCATCTCGCGTGAAACGTTCAGCTTCCTGAGGTCATTCTTCAGTACTTCATTCCATGTCTTCCTGAGTCTCCCACTTCCATGTGTTCCATCCATTTGTGTATACTTGTGGAATTTACTTTGTAGGGGACAGAAACTAAGCTGGGATGCAGCTGAGTAAATTCATTGCTATTTACTAAAAATTGATGAAATATATACTTGATGAAGCACTGGGTCAATATAATTGTGTAAAATCCTTAAATGCCTCAGAATGGCCACTGACCAAAGACAGAGACCAGCAATTTTGAGGAGAAAAAAGTTGATTACGCTGACCCCAGTACTTAATATTATCCCAGGTATTATTTGACTGACCCTGAGAGGATGAAAGAAAGTTGATCTTGCTGGAATTTGAACTCAGAACATAAAACACTAGAAGATATACCACTAACAATTTTGTCAGGTGTGGTAACATTTCTGCCATCTTATTGCCTTCATAATAATAATAATGGTTTCAAATCTTGACACAAGGCCAGTCGGTCTGGGGCAGAGGGTACTCTGATTACATCAACCCTAATGCTCAACAGGTACTCATTTCATGAACTCTGAAAGGATGAAAAGTAAAGTCAGCCTAAGTGGAATTCAAATTCAAAATGTAAAAATGGACAAAATGCTGCTAATCATTTTAACTGGCGTGCTAATGATTCTGCCAGTTTGCTGCCATAATAATAATAATCCTTTCTACTACAGGCGCAAGGCCTGAAATTTTGGGGCAGGAGGCCAGTCAATTGAATCAACCCCAGTACACAACTGGTACTTAATTTATCGACCGTGAAAGGATGAAAAGCAAAATTGACCTTGGTGGAATTTGAACTTAGAACTTAGCAATGGGCAAAATACTGCTAAGTATTTCGTCCAGCATGCTAACAATTCCGCCAGCTTGCCACCATAATAATAATAAACATCTACAGACAACTCATTAGAAACTCATTACAAATGTCATTACCCTGACAGTCTCCTATTTCTAACCTTGATAATTATTTAAGTAATTAAGTGCCATAGTACAATGGAACCAATTATAGATCCAATCCTTTAATTATACTGTCAAAATATGCAAAACATTCCAATTTGTCATCAATATCAGGTTGTTCACATACACTATGTGCATACACCTGTGCATGAATGTTTGTGTGCATATGTATATGCATGTGCGCATATACACATACAACAGCTTCCTCAGAACCACATCACCCTGTTACTCCACCAATTTATCTTCCATGTCATGTGATAGTGCCTTTCAGTAACATCCAATCTCATCTAGGCAACACATCTTCACTAATGATAGTATGACTGAAAGCACCGTACTGTAGGCTGTCACAAACCAGCTCCAGGGTAAACCTACTACTCGATATTCCACCCAAAGTGTACATGCATGCATGCACAGTTTCACAGAATATCATACTACTTGCTTCCGCCATATGGACTGCAGCCAACCTGGGACTCTGTCTTGAAGGATTTAGATAAATGAACTGATGTCAGATATTAATTTCTGAAGTCAGGTACTTATTCTGTCACCTCCTTTTGGCAAACTGCTAAGTTATGACATAAACAAACCATCACTGGCTGTCAAGTGGTGGGAGACAAATGCAAACACACATGATGGGCTTCCATGTAGTTTTCATCAACCAAATTTTTCTCTGACAAGGTATTGCCCTGGGGCTTTAGTAGGAGACACTTGCCCAAGGTGCCACACGGTAGGACCAAGAGCACAATTTTGGCAAGTGTATTTGACTTACAGGCGCTGACTGGATGCATTCCATTGATAATTTCCAATGGAATGAAATCCATATGATATGAGAGTTCTGGCACCCATGACGAATTGCATCTGCAATGATCTATGTGTGCTTTTATGTGCCAAACACGTGAGAGGATCTCAAAGCTCATAATGCAGTATTCAGTGTTCTTGCAAGACATCTATGTTAAGGTGGATATAAAGATCACCTTTTGCTATTAAATTAGCAGCTCTTTTAGTTGTGCATTAAACTGAAATTTATCTCACTGGATGCAGCACTTTTTTTTGTTGATTCTACTTATATTGGGTCTATAAACCACCACCATTTAATGCCTGTTGTCCATGCTGGCATGGGTTGAACAGTCATATATATATATATATATATATATATATATATATATATGTGTGTGTGTGTGTGTGTATGTATTTTGAAAATATCTCATGGAGTGACAACTGTGTCCTGTATAGTTATGGACTGCCCTTTGGCAAGACATAGCACCTGTTTAGCCACCCTCCCAGGGATATGGCAAGGTCATGGGACTGCAACATGGCAGATTGTGAAGAGGTAGCAGAAGAGCTCAACTTCAGGGTTACCAGGTTCTATCTATCAAGAGAGTAACTGCAATGCATCCATAGAGGTGGCATCGACAATTGTGAAATCAGTCAATTAAAAATTCACTATGTCTCAAGTTCTCAGTTCAAGTTCATAATAATGGAACTGGATGGCAACAAAGAGTCATGGGGAAAAAGCAGCGGAAAAAAAACAGTATATAGCTGCAAATATAGCTGTGCAGTTTTGCTTCTCAACCACATGGTTTCAGGGTCAATCCCAATGTGTAGCACCTTGGGCAAGTGCCTTCTGTATGGAAGCTTGTGTGTATGTGCATATGCATGCATGTGCCTACAAGTGCATGGGTATTTGAGTGGTGCTGTTATTGATGTCTGATAGTTTGATGTGTAAATACATGAAATAAAGTACTTTAATAGCAAAAAAAAAAAAAGCGTTGGTGACAGGAAGAGCATCCTGCTATAAATTGACTCAGAAAACAGTTGTCTAATCCAGACTAACATGGAAAACCAGGTATAAAAATGATATGCACACACACACAATGAAAAAAGAAAAGGTAATTTATAAAAAAAAAAAAAGGTTGGGAAAGAACACCTTTTTTTTATATCAATAACTGTCTCTGACTTAAACCAACTACCCATCCAACGAGCTGCCTGTGCCTATATTTTTGTGGAGGCAAGCATCCATTGGTTGAAAATAAGCAGCTCCAGCTTCTAACACAGGCAATGCATCAAGTTTCACATTTTTATAAGCAGCAGCAAAAGAGTTCCATAAATAGGCTGGTCTACAGCCAGACACAGGCATTTGTCTTGATAGTCTTGGAGTGATTTGATTACAAAGTAATGATAATTACATAGAAGAAAGACAGAAAGAGAAATAAAGGGGGGGTGAAGAAAAGAGAGGAAAACCAACAAAATGAAGAATGGCGAACTTGAAAATTACTAAAGGCACTAGACTAAGGGGGTGGGGTGGGGGTGGGGGGAAGAAAATGGATGAGTGATAGAAAGAGACGAATAGAAGGAAGAGAGAGAGAGAGAGAGACAGACAGACAGAGATGGTGAGAAGTAGTAAAAGTACTTAGAGGTAGAAAAAACAAAACAAGCAAACAATAAACAGCAGGTATCAAAATTTCTACAGAATTTAATACAAATTCTTGATGCAGACAAAACATGTATTGAAATATAACTGGCTTTTGAAGAGCTACAAAAATGACTAATGGAGGAAAAAACAGAATCACACACATACATATGTACATAGACACAAAGGCAAGATCATAGATAAAGAGACAATACCATCCTGCACATACACACGTATTGTGTAGAAGCAGATAGTAGTTTTTGAGCAAACTAAACACTAACTAGCTAGTTAATCAGTTTGTTAGCTGGTAGTTAAATTACTTCACTTAATCATTTAGTCAGCCTGAAATGCCAAGTTTTCAAAACATTTCCATTGGCACACTTCTTTGCAACAGTAAGTAATATTGTAGCAGAGGTCATTAACTCTCAGAAGTTCTTAAGAGTGTCTTTGAGAAATTAGAGAACAGACATGATCAAGAAGTTTGTTTTGCAACCGTGTGGCCTCCAGGTTCAATTACTCTGCAGGGTAGCTTGGGCCTTGACAAAACGACCAATACCTAGTGTGAAATACGGTAGATGGAAAGCTGTCACACACAGGTAACGAGTGAGGTCCCTACCAAAACCCTCTCCTATGACGATACTGGTATGAGCCCAAACCCCTTCCATCAGCCTTCTTTATTGTTCTCCATCACACTCATTGCTGACATCCATCACCCTGTCACCTTTCTACGATGGCTACCAATCATGCTACTTATATCTTTATTCAATCCTTTTATTACCAACCATCACATTGCTCTATCATCACATTATCTCTCTCTCATCACATTATAGTTTTTTCTCTTTCAGCACACAGCCTGTCATATTGCTTCTACTCATTCTGCTTACCAACAAATCTCATGTAGTCGCCTATCATCCTGGTTCTATTCTGTTATTCTTTATTCACTCATCCTTAATCTGGATCTCTTCCTGTCTAGTTGGGTGAGAAAGCAAGGAACAAACAAATGGAGACAATTCAAGGAAGAGGTTACACTCTTTAGTGTCATTGGGAGCAAGACAACCTCTTAGGTGCTGGTAAATGAATGTAAACAACAGAGTAAAGAAGACTTTTTGGTCTTTCTGGTAACAAGACAACCTCTTTGGTGCTGGAGTCACAATAGACAGCACTCAATATAGTCTCTAAAGGGACTGGAGATAGAAAAAGCAACCAGCCATAGAAGCCATGGTAAAAATGATACTTCAGAAAATGCCCTGTTGATATTTCTATCTGAAATACATTTGTTTTCCAGCAGCTGAAACTGCAAATTCTAGAAATGCATAAACCACTTGATTCATGTGCAAAACTTCCCAAACACATCTGCTGGAACAATGTGCATTGCTGTCAAAAGTTATGTCAGAGAGAGAGAGAGAGAGAAAGAGAGAGAAAGAGAGAGAGAGAGAGAGAGAGAGAGAGAGAGAGAGAGAGAGAGAGAGAGAGAGAGAGAGAGAGAGAGAGAGAGAGAGAAAGAGAGAGAGAGAGAGAGAAAGAGAGAGAGAGAAAGAGAGAGAGAGAAAAAGAGAGAGAGAGAAAAAGAGAGAGAGAGAGAAAGAGAGAGAGAAAAAGAGAGAGAGAAAAAGAGAAAGAGAGAGAAAAAGAGAAAGAGAGAGAAAAAGAGAGAGAGAGAAAAAGAGAGAGAGAGAGAAAAAGAGAGAGAGAGAGAGAGAAAAAGAGAGAGAGAGAGAAATAGAAAGAGAGAGAAAGAGAGAGAGAGAGATACATAAACTAGATGTGTGTGTGAGAGAGACTGGGTGTGGAAGAGAGATACATTCCGAGCATTTCAGACTATTGTGTATAGCAGTCATAGACAAACTGCAGCTGGGTAGGATCTTCTAAATGGCTAAGGAAAAATTATCTTTATTTGTTTTTAATAGTGTGGACTGCCCAATGATGTATGTCTCAAGGGACCCATGGAAAAGGTGTGTGTATGTATATATTCATGTATGTGAGAGTGTGTTTGTATAAACTTATTTAGGTTTCGGCCAGTAAAGCCCAGGCCATGTCTAACCTAATAGCGCCACCTGGTGAAGTCTTTTAGATTGTGATTCACACCTCATCATACATGGGACACCATGGCCCATTCTAGCAAAGAGTTATTATTGTTGGAGACATATCCGGATGTAGGAAGTTGGTTCAGGATTTTTTTGAGAAATTTGTCCAGAGAACTTTTGGATTTTATGAAATGTGTTTCTATTAAAGAGAGCTGGACTGGTTGAAGTAAAGTAGTTGTGTTGTAATGTTATGTGCCTTGAGTTAGATTTTTTGTAGTGGGTGGATAATGGTTGGGGGGGGGGGTCTTGGATTTTAAAATTGATGAGAGAGAGATGAGGGCTAGTGCACTAAGTTACTTAACACTCACAAAGATATTAACTTATCTTGTCATTTTTCAAGCAAGATGAGACAACTCTGGACATGATTTGGTCTTATTCTGACCTCTCCAAGAGAAAATACCTTAAAATGTACATTTACTGGAATAAAAACATTCTCACCTATACAACTACATAAATACAGACAGCCCTTCACAAAAGAAAAAACAAAACTAAGAGACAGAGAGACCTGAAGATGACTCGGAGCAGAGAGGTATGGCATTGAAGAGGTTGCAAATGGTAATGGAAAAGCTTCGACAAATATATCTGATTGAGTGATTAACCAAATGATTAATCAAATTGATTAGTTACCTGGTTGAATAGTTAACCAATTGACAAAGAATGAATTGAAATAAAACTAGCACATGTGTTTATCATTGGCATAATGACCCTCCTGAGATTTAACAAAATAAAACTTTTGTAGTGTTGAAGAGGATCAAATGTAACAGGTGAAGGGCTGAGAGTTTGTATAATCCATCATTGGCTCTGTATGGGGACATTATCAAAGATGGTGAACATTCAATTGGAGAGCCAATCTCCATATAAATTAGTCATGTGACTTACCAGGCTATCAGATATTGTTACACATCGCTGGTCACAATGCACTTTTGCATTGTTTTAGCCTTCAAATGACACTAGTCTGCTGCTGGCTAGGCAAGCAGGCCCCACTGATTGAAGGGGGACTGGAGCAATGTGAAATGAAGTGTTTTGCCCAAGAAGACAATGTAGCACCCAGCCAGGGAATCGAACTCACAATCTAGCGATCAAGAGTGTAACAGCCTAACCACTAGGCCACGTACCTTCACATATAAATTAGTATAACTGGAAATGATACACTGAAGCAGGCATGATCCTGACATCACACAAAGCAGTTTCATGAAAATTGATTAAAACTATCCACTTCTCCATGGAGTGGGACTGAACCTGAAAATATGCAGCTGAGATGCAAACTTCTTAACCACACAGCCATGCCTGTACCTTGGTGTGGTGATGAATATATAGGACCTTTAGCTACAGAGATCTTACAGTATGTATGGTAGTTGCTTAGCGAGAAAAAAAAAAAAAAAGTGGAAGGACTTCCCATTAGATTTGAAATGGAAGAAAAAAAATGCAGTGAACCTACACAAAAACAAACACATAACTGACACACACACAACAGAAGTCATTGTCAATGATACCACAGAAAGGTCAAAGCAACTTAGTAGGTTGTTTAAAGGCAGACTAAAATAACGACCCAATTTAGAAGAGTAATAATATATTATATCCAGAACATTCCACAAACCAGTGAAATTGTGGTGGTGACAGGGTGGCAGTAGGGGTTTTTTTAATTGCTACTGGTCAGTTAATAAATAGAGCATAGAGTAGCAGCATCATCTTAATGTCCACTTTTACATACTTGGTATGGTAGCAGTCAATAAAAAGAATGGACATTTGTGCTAAAAAAAAATTCAGGCATAGTACGGCTGGGTGATTAAGAAGCTTGCTTTGCAACCATGTGGTTTTGGGTTCAGTCTCACTGTGTAGCAAGTGTCTTCTAATCTGCGGATCAGCCAATGCGTTCCGAGTGAATTTGGTAGATGGGATCTGAAAGAAGCCCATATTGTGTGTGTGTGTGTGTGTGTGTGTGTGTGTGTGTGTGTGTGTGTGTTTGTCCTCACCACTTCTTGTTGGTTAGATTACTTCCTTGTAATAGTTGTTAGACAAAAGGGAACTAAATGTAAGTACCAGGGTCAATTTATTCAACTAAAGTACTTCAAGGCAGTGTTCCAGCATGGCCACAATCCAAGCAAGTGAAAGATAAAAGATTCATTACATAGGCAGGGTGGTGGTGAAGAAAGAGTTATGAAAGCAACATACAAAAAGTTTGAGTGCAACATTCCCTTAAGAGTATTCCCCAAGCTTGACATACTGATCGTATGAGCAAGAATTGGAGATGTGCATATACAAGTATATATATACATACACACACAAACATGCATATATATATGTATATGTGTATGTATGTATGTATACACACACTATTGTCCCCGCAAGCATGTGCACACTTATACAAAAGCGGTTTTGTTGAAGTGATTTGTAAAAGATGTATAACTTAACAGCGTGGGCAGGCATTAAGTACCACTCATTCAAACAGAAATATTCCATTTCTCATGAAGAATCCTCCCTACTCATTCAATAAGCTACAATTTCAGTTTGCTTTACATTACTTTAGAGAACTTTTTTCTTTTTTGCAAAGAGAGATGTAGTGATAAAAGTAGTTTGAAAGAGATAAAGATATTAAAAAAGAAAAAAATAAGCTGAAAATTGCTTGTAATTTTGAATGCGTCAATGACTACAAACACACTTGGTGCCTCTTTTTGGTCAGATCAGCCCTATGATCAAAAGGAGATTCCAGAAGTAACCATTCTATCACTTTAAAGGGTCTGTTTGGACTAACTCATGTGTTCTTTATTGAAGACATAAATAAAATGGATATAATTTGAGGTAGATATAGCTGCTGTTTCTAGCAAGTTAGCAGACAGAGTAGCTCATGGTGATAGTGAAAGCTATCAGTTTGACAAAGCATCCAGGGTGTGTCTGGAAAAATATTTGCTAAATCACAAAGTAAAGCAAGCAGTGAGTTTTCTATTGATAGACCAGTTTGTCAACTTACATAACAATAATGATGACAACAACAGAAGAGTGACAGCTGTGAGACTATGACAAATTGCTAATGTCAGTGCTTCGATAGATGCCAATAATTGGTCGGTCACCATTACTAGGGGGAGTCAACTACTATGGAGTCATTAGCTGTGAGCCAATGCGAGATCCTCTATAGAGTTGCTTAACTTGCTAGAAACAACAGTTGAAAAAAACAAAAAGCAAAAAAACTCACTCAAAACCACATTTCCTAGTTTTAAAAGAAGTATAAAGAAAGATATATTTAACAATGTGGTCCCATATATATAACAAGACTGGGATGGTGATGGCTATAATACCTTTGATCCAAGATCCAAGATCTTGCTCAGTCAGTAATGACCTAGGGTCAAACAATAACAACAAGTGAGAGAAAAAGAGTAACAAAAGCAAAGAAGAAAGGCAATCATTTACACAATCTTAACATCTCCACCCTTTACAGTACAATTTATGCTTCCAAAATACATAAGGAGGGTCCTACTGGTTTTAAGACTGTGTGTTCTGAAACACTAGGTGCAGGCAGGGCTCAGTGGTAAAAAGTTTGCTACTGAACCATATGGTCTTGGGTTCAGTTCCAGAGTAGCACATGGGCAAATGTCTTCTACTATAACCCCAGGTCAACCAAAGCCTTGTAAGTGGATTTGGTAGACAGAAATTGAAAGAAGCCTGGTGTGTATGTATGTATGTATGTATATGTACACACATACCAGTTTGTCGACTTTACCTTAACCCCCATCTAACATATAGATGCAACATCCTCCCTGGGTTTCTTGACTTGCGATAGTGCCAGTGGCACATAGAAGTACCAAGTACACACTGTAAAGTGGTTGATGTTAGGAAGAGTTGAAACTGGGTTGCCCAAAACTCCGATGCCTGTTGGATGAGCTGTATCAATAATTGAAAGGTCCAACCTTGTCACATAAGATCTGAATTTAATGGGAACATTTACTCATTGTCATCGTTTTAATGTCCACTTTTCCATGACTGAATGAGTCGCACACAATTTGTAGAGGTGCATTTTAGTTTTACAACTTTATGTTCCCAACTTGTTTCCAAGTAAGGTAATATTTTCTATGACCAGACATGTTTTCACAGAAGATTGGAAATAAAGGATATTGTGTGGATGACACCACCATTCATTTACAACTATTACATGAAGTCAAGGTAAGGAGACAGTAAAACACACACAATGAGGGGCTTCTTTTAGTTTCTGTCTACCAAATCCACTCAGAAGGCTTTGGTTAACCCAAGGCTATGGTAGAAAGCACTTAACCAAGGTGCCTCACAGTAGGATTGAACTAAAGACCATGCAGATGGGAAGCAAATTTTTTTAACACACAGCCACGCCTATGCCTCATAAATATTAAGCATGCTTATTCTCTATAGCCCAGACTGCAGTACAAAGATTGGGCGGGCAAATGTAGTTGTTCATGACTTGATACTTGAGAGACAAAGTGCAAACATACTCTAGATTGGATTACTGCTCAGATGTCTGGGTCATGAAAACACTTGTACACTCACACACACTTGCATTAGTGTTTGACAGTACATAATACAAACATGCATACATACACATACCCTGCGTTAATACTTGAATTTAAGTGTTAACATTATGAAAGTGTGTGTGTGTGTGTGTACACAAATCATTTTATATCCATGTTTTATGCAAGCATGGGTTGGACAGGTCACCACAGCCAGAGTCATCAATTATCTGGAGCCAACACTACAGAAGTTATCTTGCTTACTAATCACTGTAGAGAGAGTGTAGTTGGTATGGTTGGGGTGAGGAAGGAAGTGGAGATTCTCTTGTGACACCAGCACAGAAGAACAGGTGCCTTGTACACAGTAGATTTATATAGAGCATACAATAATCCAAGATGATTAGTCCAATAAGGAGAATGGTTGGGAGTGAGGAGAGAATAGAGGATCTCTGTCACTCAACAAAGATTCAGTTATTCAATCAATAGAATTCCCTGCTACTGAATTGATTTGGAAGTGGCTGAGTACTCCAGTTACATGCACCTCCCTAATATAATAAATCTGCATCTCTCTGCCTCTCTGCAGAAGAAACTAGCTGTGGTTAAACAGAGTTGGATGACCTCTGCCAGCTCTAAATGCCCAAGACATGCTGTGTGCTATGATGGACGATCAAAAGTTATATGCCAATAGCAAGACATACATGTATAGTCATACGCAACACATTCATTGTGCTTAAGTGCACACACACACACACACACACACACACGAAGAACAATTCAGAAAAAAGCTTAAAAGATTAATAACAGCACTCACCACTAAGATGACATACTCGGCGATATTCTGAAAGAAACAAAGGGAGACAATTAGAAATTGTAAGGTCGGTGGGAGACACCGGATTTGACCAGTTTGAACATAAATCAGGTAGAATATTTGATACAACCCACCTGAGATCACCTCTGATTCTAAGATTCAAACTCTGCTTTATAGTGATCTAAATTAAAACTGTCCATCAAAATTTCATGTAAAAAACACCAGTTTAAGAATGATCAAGTTATTTTACTAAAGTCTTCATTATTGATTGGTCAAATTAATGTAGATATCTGACGAGAACTCAAGTTTCAAAAATCAACTGAGGCTGGTCACTTTTTAGGCACAGGCATGGCTATGTGGTAAGAAGTTTGTTTCCCAACCACGTTTCCAATTCAGTTCCACTGCATGGCACCTTGGGAAAGTGTCCTCTACTACAGCCTTTGGCTGACCAAAGCCTTGTGAATGGATTTGGTAGACAGAAACTGAAAAAGCACACCATATATATATGCGTATGTGTGTTTGCTCCCTACCACTGCTTGACAACTGGTGTTGGTTTGTTTATGTGTCTGTAACTTAGCAATTCAGCAAAAGAGACTCGTATAAGTACTTGGCTTAAAAAAACAAAGTACTGGGGTTGATTTGTTGGACTAAAATCTCTTTATGGTTGTGCTCCAGCATGGCCATAGTCTAACCACAAACAAGTAAATGATAAAATTAACTGAAACAAAATGCAGTGAATTTTAATAGAAATACGTCATCAAAAAGGTTAAATCACATCCTACAGTTTTAAAAACAGACTCATTAGATGTAATCCAGGATACAAACATGAAGATGGAAAGGTCATGGTTGGAAAACTTCTGATCACTGGTTGACTGCTTGATTAGGGCTGACATAAGGCTAAATAACAAAAAACATTTATTATAGAAATGCTTGTTCCAGTGTCATCCTTGCTGTAAGAGAACAATGGCTGCTAAATTGTGAAATTGAAGATTAATTATGTATAGATTAATAAATTAATGAACAATACAAACAGTATTTAGGAAAAATACTGCATTTAACCAAAGCCAATGGCAGCAGGTGAGGGCTTTATCAAGTCTCCCTCAAATACTGTACCTTAGATTTTCAAAGATAATGGGGAATGTTGAACAATGTAGATCTTATGGAGAAAAAAAATGGATGGTCATGAGGGGAACATGGTTGATCAAGACTGACCAAGGTGCCATACAGTGGGACTGAACCCAGAAGGAAGTGGTTGAGAAGCAAACTTCTTACCACACAGCCATACTTTATATATATATATATATATACACATACATATCATTGCTATTATGTTAAACTGTTGTATGTCCAAATGCGTTTTTTTACCAATATTAATTTTTGATTGCAATAACCAGTCCCTTTTTGTTAAACTATCGTATCTCCAGCTGCTTCAGATGCTAAGATATGAAAAATTGTCAAAGTGTAGGTTTTTGCTATGGAACGGTGAAACTTTTTCTTTTTCTGAAAAAAGCAACATTTTGGACTTACGACACTTTTCCATAATAGCAATGATATATATATATATATATATATAAATAATATGTGACAATTATTCGGTAGCCATGATAATTGTCACATTATTTACAGATAAATTCCTCTATTTACATAATATCAAGGTCTCTTTCTTTTGTTGTCTTTTCTCTCAATATATATATATATATATGAATATTCCTGCATTTAGGAGAGTAGTTTCAGTCACTTGGTAGGATCAGCATAAAAAGTTTTCCTTAAGTATATCTTTCATCATCTTTCACATAATCAAAAACCACAACAGCAAACCCTCATGTACAGGAGGAGAACACTATTTCAAATATCTGGAGGCAGTCAGTCATCATCTGCAATAGGGTGGGACCTGTTACCTTTACAATGCCCTGTGAGAGACCAGCATGAAAGCTTACCTACACTTCCCAAACTGAGATGACTCTTAAAAATGCAAAAAAATGCCTATTTACTACTCACTTTGCTTTAGATTTCACTCATCAACATGCCCCAAACTCAATCTAGCCCTTATCCTTGCTAATCTCAACATTTCTTTCTATGCATGGGTTTATCCCGACTACAGTGTTCAATAAAGACTGCAACACCCAAATCCTGCTAATTACTGACAATTTCATTTCCAACACCTCAGAAATGATGGAATAAGTCACAAACAATCACTTTGTGTCCTCTCTCCCTTCCTTTCTCTCTCTCCAATGACCATCAGTATGGCTTTCAAGAGCCAGACTTACCAAGGACTTATGTTGGTGTTCACCAGTCATCTTTCACACTTCAAACCTACAAGATGAATCCACCAGGAAAAAGAAATAATGTTACAGTTGACATCAAAGTCTTCAACTGTATTTGTTATGAACATCTTAGAGATAAGTTGGCTGTGTATGGACTTTACATGTCTTATCTCCTGGGTCAGAATTCTATTAGGCCATGGCAAAGCAGCATATCCTGATGGGGGATCTCCCCAATCCTGATCCAATTCAAGAATTCATTTTCTCTTATTCTTTTCTTTTACTTGTTTCAGTCTTGACTGTGGCTATGCTGGAGCACTACCTTAAAGGGTTTTTTAGTCTAAGAAATCGACCCCAAGACTTATACTTTGTAAACATAGCACTTATTTCTATCAATCTCATTTGCTGAACTGTTAATTCACAGGGATGTAAACACACCAACATCAGTTGTCAAATGATGGTGGAAAGACAAACACCTAAGTTCACCCACAAGACTGGTTGACCCAAGGCTATAGCAGAAGACTCTTGCCCAAGGTGCCACACAGAGAGACTGAACTTGGAACCATGTGGTTGGGAAGCTAGCTTCTTACCACACAGCTATGCCGGTGCTTATGTGTACATTTTCAAGCTCCATTATTGGCTTATCTCTAAAAGTGATTAGTAAGTGGCTTGATTTAGCAATTAGGGTGGCATGTTGTGTCCTTGAGCAAGACATTTTATTTCACGTTGTTCCAGTCCACTCAGCTGACAAAAATGAGTAGTATTTGCATTTCAAAGGACCAACCTTGTCATATTCTGTGTCATGCTGTTGAAGAGTACACATGTCTGTGGAGTGCTCAGCCACTTGCACATGAATTTCACAAACAGGCTATACCATTGATCAGATCAACTTGAACCCCCATCATTGTAACTGGAGTGCCAATTGATTTGCTTTCCATTATTATTTTCTCACATTTTGGATGAGGGTTGAGTCTATCCTGCTGAGCTGTAAATATGCTGAAACCAGTCAGTTCAGCTCTCATTTGAAGCTGCCAAAGTTAATTTCATAGTGAACCTAAATATCATTACACACACATACAAACATACAATGGACTTTTGCAAAGTCTCCATTTACCAAGTTCATAAGATATTGTGAAGGTACATAAGGTACAACTTGAAGTTAGAAGACAATTGCCCAAGATGCCACACAGTGGGACCAAACCCAAGACCATAAGGTTGCACAGCAAACTTTTTAGCCACAGCCACACTTACCACTATAATGGAATAGTTCCTTGCAAAATTTTAGTAAGAGACAGAGAGCAAAAGAGGGGTAAATTTCTATAGTTTCGACTAACAACGATCAGCTTATAGGAATTTTAAAGCATTCAATGAAATTTCTAAACTTGATGCCTTAATATTTTGACAATACTATTGTAAAAAGTACACTAGTATACTGAATGTTAATTAGAAGAAAACAATTAAAATGTGTAAATATTAACACTAATTTCTAAAAATACTAATTTGTAAGCACTGTTATGGCCCCAAAACTCAGGTGATTATACTTTCACAAAGCAAGTTTTATTTGTGAATAATTATGTAATATTTAATTACATACTATTGTAGAAATATCAGCTGTGATAATTACATCATTTAATAATTGCAACCATAACTGTTTTTTCTCCAAGGTTATTTTTTCTTGGGATTAAAGAGCCAATGCAAGAATTGTGGTTGATCAGCATGCTAGAAGTAACAGAAATAACACCATGCCATCTCAAAATAAAAGACATTGATAACAATCCTACAGAGTAATTTGATCTTAAATATAAATAATTATAGATAAAACTGTGATTCTGTGAAACAACTTTAAACTTAATATTTCTATATAGCATTCTGCATATCTCCATAAAGATATACTGTGGCAGCCACACAATTGTGGTATTTGTGTTGAGAAATCGTCCAAGCTGCTGGACGATTTTTTGCCTGCGACTGATACACTTGTGCTTTTTAGCACTATAACAATATCTATACAAGATGCTTTCTTCACTAATAAATTAGTATTTCTGTGTTTAGGGCTTGTAACATTATTTTAACCATTAGCACACTGCATTTTCTCTAGAAATGTTTACCGTCACCTATTACTATAGGGGAGAAAAGTCATACAGTGATATTATGCACCTACAGTGTGCTAAAAGTTAACTATAAAAAGAAATTTCATACAAGCCGACCATTGTATCTTTATGTCAATATGAAGCAGAGGAAAGACTAGCTTGGAGATTTTCATAATGTGGTTGTTTATTTTTGGAAGGGCATCGTAGGGTAGGTGTGGAGAGGCTGGATTTGGCTGCTTTGAACATAAAACAGAATATTTTGGCTGGATGTGGATGGTTTGAATAGTAAAGGGTTAAACCTGGTACTTATTCTCTCAGTTTCTTTTGTGAAACTGCTAAAAGGGAATGCAAACAAACCAACACCGGTTGTCAAGTGGTGGCAAGGGACAAACTCACGACAGGCTTCTTCCAGTTTTTGTCTATCAAATCCTCTCATAAGGCTTCGGTCAGCTTGAGGCTATAGTAGAAGACACTTGCCCAAGGTCCCAAGGTTCCATACAGAAGGACTGAACCCAGAACCATGTGGTTGGGAAGCAAGCTTCTTACCACACAGCGACACTGTCATATATTACATAACACATATTGTTTAAATGCCAGAAGCTGCATTCAGTATGTGGTAAACATGCATTTATTAAGTACGTGGCATTGATAATGCTTACATTGCAGAGCTGCTTCTATTGCATAATTGAGAGAATAAGCTGTATCGTAATTAAGCAGATACATTGTTGAAAGAAAGAAAAACTGCAGTATTTATCCCGAGATAGCATACCTTATAAAAGGTATAATGCTGGACAAAATACAGAAATATATATCAGTAGCAGACATGAATTAATCAGCCTCAGTGCTGGAGTTGTCTGGTGAGGAATGGTTGCGTCTGTGCAAATAAAATGAAAACACCACTCTACCACGTTCATGCAAAAGACAGATATATATAGATAGATAGATAGACACTCCGTCACTTACGACGTCGAGGGTTCCAGTTGATCCGATCAACGGAACAGCCTGCTTTTGAAATTAACGTGCAAATGGCTGAGCACTCCACAGACGCGTGTACCCTTAATGTAGTTCTCGGAGATATTCAGCGTGACACAGTGTGACAAGGCTGACTCTTTGAATTAAAGGTACAACAGAAACAGGAAGAAAGAGTGAGAGAAAGTTGTGGTGAAAGAGTACAGCAGGGTTCGCCACCATCCCCTGCCGGAGCCTCGTGGAGCTTTAGGTGTTTTCGCTCAATAAACACTCACAATGCCCGGTCTGGGAAT
>NC_069005.1:19302330-19303189 GCF_001194135.2 Octopus bimaculoides | reverse complement strand
CCTCATGAGATTGGTCTAATATTTTTAATATAAGGCTAGAAGGAAAGGTGGCAGAATTGTTAGCATGCTGGGCAAGATGTTTAGCCAAGAATTTCATCAGTCTCTACATTCTGAGCTCAAATTCCACCAAGGTTGGCTTTGCCTTTCATTGTTTTGGAGTTGATAAAATAAATACCAGTTGAGCACTGATGTTGATTTGAACAACTTCGTCCCTCTACCAAAACGGCTGCCCTTGTACAAATATTGAAACCAGTATTAAGTTAGAAGTGGCACCTAGCAGAGCTGGAGGAGTGTGTATATATATATATATATATATATATATGCACACACACACACACACACCTGTCTGTTTATAAGAAATCTATATGACAGGCAGAAATCTATCTATCTATCTATCTACACACAGAGAAATGCTTATATTTATATCTTTCCTTTTTAAGCTAGTGTTGTATGATTTGGATTCTATTTCAAGCAAGTTGTTCATCCATGCAGAGACAATTTGTCTTGAAAAGAGCAATTGTTATTGGGCTTCATATCATCTCTGATCCAGCAGACCTAGTAGGATCAACAGCATTCCAACTATGACAATCCCATCTTAGTTTCAGACAGTACATCTAAGATCACATTCAAAATGTTTCTTCTTCAAAATGGCAGTGTGATTTTGAGGAAGATTAGGGTGCTATTTCTAGCAGTTTGAGATACCTTATAAAGAGATTCTAGCTTTAGCTTTTTAGCAACTGAAACTTGTGGACTGTGCTGGTTGTTTTATATATATATATATATATATACTAGCTATATATATATATATATATATATATACTAGCTATATACTAGCTATATATATATATATATATATATA
>NC_069005.1:19296049-19297358 GCF_001194135.2 Octopus bimaculoides | reverse complement strand
TATATATATATATATATACATATATATATATACTACCTGGTAATTCCTGGGGGTAAAGATGTTCTATTGAAATGCCTTATTAGTGTGATATAAGAAAGCAATTTCATTATAACTGCCACAAAAGGTGTATTTTCCATCATGAAAAAGTACAAAAGACGTCAGCTGGAGGAGGGAGAGATTGTCGGAGGTTGGTGAGAGGCAAAGACATTCTGCTTAGTGAAGGCATCTGGGAAATGTAAAACTGCTGTCATTCATAGAAAAACTATTGTTTTACCATGAGAAAAGCACTGTTGAAGTGTTAAGTGAAATTTGGCAATCGAGGATTGAATCCACGCTATGCCTGCATAAAGCCACTACAAATACGTTGTGGAATAAAAAAATTTATCTACTGTCATGGAAAAAAAATAACTGTAAAAATGCAGAATTATCGGAGTAATAGGCATTCCAAAAAGTATGTATGTATAGAAATGTATGAATGAAGTCTTTAATGTTTAAGATTCAAATTAAGGAAGCGCAATAATAATGTTTAGCAGTTCAAAACTGTGAGTGGTACGGGTTATTTCCCTCGGGTTGTTTAAAATAAAATATTAGTAATATGTAGTAGATAGGATACATTGGAAGGGCCCTACTATCGACTATTTTCAACAATCTAAGTATGTCACGAGGTTTCAAGACATGAATTCTACTCACATGTTAAATAAAATATAAAAGTGATATTGTCTGCAAAAATTAGAAATAAGACACAAAAATCAATATTCAAAATAATCGAACACAAACAACGAAATGGGTTATTTCCCTTGAGTGTTTAAAAATAATATTGTACAGATGCTATGGGTTATTTCCCTTGGGTGTTTAAAAAAATAGTTATATGAAGTAGATAAAGGTCCCTTCCAGGGGCTGCATTTTTGATGTTTTTCAACAATCTAAGTATGTCACGAGGTTTCCAGACACGAGTTCTACTCACTTAACGCCACAAACAAGCACACACCGATTTTCCACATATGTAGTAGATATATATAAAACCGAGAATGTCTGTCATGCATCACTAAAACTAGAGAACTACCCAATGGATTTCATTCAAATTTTACACATGCCTTACTTAGGTTCCATGCAGTGTCATGGGTCAAAAAAATCTTCGACTTCACGCCTAACACGAGCCCAGAGCAATCTCGTCTCTTACACTGTTTCAATATCACATGTCAAAAGTGAAACAATAGCATCTCTATTAATACTTTCACTATTATGTGGTTTTAATTTCAGTTACTTTCATTATGTATCTATATATATATATATATTAGTTTCATTTCTG
>NC_069005.1:19288324-19296039 GCF_001194135.2 Octopus bimaculoides | reverse complement strand
ATATATTAGTTTCATTTCTGTTACTTTCAATATGTATTTATATTTATTTGTGTGTGTGTGTGTGTGTGTGTGTGTGTGTGTGTGTGTGTGTGTGTGTCTGCGTGTGTGTATATATATATATATATTTGTGTGTGTGTATATGTATGTCTATATGCACATATATATGCTTATGTATATATGTGTGTGTATACATATGTAGAAACAAGACGTGTGTGTGTGCTTGTACCCACCATTGCTGGCCAACCGATGTTGCTGTGTTTATGTTCCCATAACTTAGTGGTTCAGCAAAAGACACTGATATAATAAGTACTAGGCTTACAAAGAATAAATGCTGTGGTCAATTTATTTTGAGCAAAGGCGGTGCTCCAGTATGGTCGCAGTTATAACCGAAACAAGTAAAATAATATAAAAAAAAACTCATTTTAATCCTGAGCAAGGCCAGGTATCTCTTCCAGTATATCTTCATCATCTGTTTTTCATGCTGGCATGGGTTGGACGGTTTGACTGGGGACTGGCAATGTTTCTACAGCTGGATGCCCTTCCTAATGCCAACCACTCCGAGAGTGTAGTGGGTGCTTTTTATGTGCCACCAGCATGGAGAGCCAGTCAGGCAGCACTGGCATTGGCCACAACTACAATTTCTGTTATTGATTTGATTGAGATTCTGACTGTGATTTTAGATTTTATAAAAATACCTTGCTCACATATTTCCCTCTCAGATTTTCATGCAACTCATTCCAGCGTTGGTATCTATTGGCACCCAGTTATGCACTACTAAGCTATTTTCTCGTTTTTTCTATCTTTTCATTCATTCATTATTAATATGCATTATTTACTAATATCTACTTTCAGAAGCTAATTATCTAAATTAACTCTTCCATATATAACTTCCTAATCTCTCTCTCCCTCCGCCTTAGTTTTCTCCTTAATTCTTCATGTAATTTCCAAATGAAATCTCTCTGATCCCCTCAGCTCTCCTCTCCCGTGTTCCCAAGTTGGCTACATATTTTTTTCATACTATCTCTTAAATTAACCCTTGCTTGTTTGCAGTGCACCCACCCATTCCTGCCCTCACCACCAATACCTGATATCTCTCTACTCTTACTGGAAACTCCCTCCCTCACTGGTGGTCTCCTTTATCACACCTTGCAATTTTGCCTCCCTCCTCTCCGGGACAAATGCAACTAGTTTAGCTGTCCACCTACTTAATCTAACATTGGCATATTGATATTCATATTTACGATGTTCATAATGCTTATACTTACAATGCCGCTAACACTTACCACTACCCCCAATAGGGGCAACAATCTTAACATGCTTGAATGATGATAGGTCAAATGTGAGAAAAGGTGCAGCATGTCTATCAAACAAACATGGAAACCTTTTCAGGCACTGAATAACAACCCTCCCCATGTCTCCTCTCACATTCCTTTCCCTGTTTTTAGAGTTGGTGCTGTCAATGTCGGCACATTGAAAAATAAGTCTAGTGACATTGTCAAGATGCTTGAGAGGTAAGGTGGGGAGGAGCTTCAGCCAGGGTCCTCACAGGCAAGGCACATAGGTATAAAATCTGGGATGGTAATAGTGATGGAGTAGGGGGTGTAGGCATACTCCTTGCAGAGAAATGGGTGAATAAGGTCATAATGGTAGTCAGAGCATGTGATAAAGTGCTTAAGCTCAGGCTAGTCCTGCAGAATAGTATAGCTACAATTATCTCTGCCTACACCCCACAAGATGGCCTCCCAAACAATCAGAAGGACCACTTTTATGATACCCTTCTACAGGCTACCTCAAAGATGAGTGGCAATGACCTCATCTTTGTGGTTGGAGATTTCAACGAGTATGTAGGACAGCAATCTGGTATCTTCTATGGTGTTCACAGGTGCCATGGAATTGGTTCCTGAAATGAAGAGGGAACTAGGCTACTGGAGTTCTGTGGTGCAAGCAACCTATTAATCTGCAACGCCAACTTCAGGAAGCCAGAGAGCCACCTGATAACCTGTCAATCAGGCGACTCTGCAAGCCAGATTGATTTCATCCTCACCAGACAGTGGGATGCATGGTTACTAAGACCCTCCCTGGTGAAGAATGTACCCCACCCCAAGCATAGACTAGTGATTAGTGACTTTAGGCCAGAAGGATGCCAAGAAGCAGACCAATCCAGAAAAGGATTTGGAAGCTGAAGAACCCTTCACATGGTCAGAGATTTGGGGACATCCTCATTAAGGAATTTGATAAGGAGTAGGAGCTACACATTTGTGACATAGAGGGTAAATGGAAATTCCTACATGACAACTTACTGAGTGCCACAGACCAAATCTGCGGCTGGTGCAAAGTCCCTTCCATAGCTAGGGTAATGTGGTAGTGGAATAATACAGTAGACAAGGGCATTAGAGCAAAGAAACAGGCCTGGAAAACCTGGAAGAATTGGGGGTAGCAGGGAACTGTACCAGATAGCCAGAAGCGAGGCTGGGAGACAGATATATATAGTTAAGGGAGAAGCAGAAAAGAAGTTTGCCAATGTTCAGCAATGTGAGGACCAAAGAACTGAAGTATTACAGATTGCAAGACGGTGTGCGACAGAAAATTGTGATGTCACAGGAGAGAAATGTGTCCGCATGGATGATGGTGCACTTGCTTTTAATGATTCTTCAAAGAAAGAGGCTTGGAGATGCCATTATGAAAGGTTGCTGAATGTGGAGAATGAATGGGAGGAGGAGAGCCTGCCAAATGTTGACCCAGTCGAGGGACCAGCTAACCGAATTGATAACACCCAGGTAGATAAAGCAATTAAGGGCATGAAATCAGGAAAAGACCCAAGCCCATCAGGAATCACTGCTGAGATACTTAAAATATCTGGGTGTGGGTTATGGTCTAGTCACTTGTATTGCAAACCAGGTAGTCCGCAAAAGAGTCATACCCAATGACTGGCATAGCAGCACCATAGTCAACTGTTATAAAGGTAAAGGTGATGCATTAGATAGGAATAACTACAGGGGTATCAAACTGCTGGATCACACCGGGATTACAAACTGTGATGAAGGTCACAGAGAGGGTCATAGCACAACTAATTAGGGAGAGAGTCTGCTTAGACTAAGTACAGTTCAGATTTGTGCCAGGTAGAAGCGCCACCAATACTATATTCTTGGTAAAGCAACTGCAGGAGAAATAGCTAACCAAAGATAAACCCCTATACTTGGCTTTTGTTGACATGGAAAAAACCTTTGACAGGGTCCTCCGATGCCTTATCTGGCAGGCGATGCAGAAAACAGGGATGCTGTCAGTAAAATAAGGGTTGGCAATGAGTATAGTGAAGAATTCCAGGTAGAAGTAGGGATTCACGAAGGATCAGCCCTCAGCCCCCTCTTATTCATCATAGTCCTCCAGGTAATAACAGAGGAATTCAAGGCAGGATGCCCCTGGGAGCTTCTCTACGCTGATGATCTTGCTCTCATAGCTGAATCACTACCAGAACTAGAGAAAAATTTCAGGTGTGGAAGCAAGGTTTAGAATCAAAGGGCCTTAGAGTCAATGTTGCAAAAACCAAAGCCCTAGAAAGTAGGAAGGTGAACAAATCACAAAGCCCTTCAGCTAGATGGCCCTGATCGATCTGTAGAAAAGGTGTAGGTAGAAACTCCATAAGATGTACCCAGTGTAAGCTATGGACGCATAAGAGGTGCAGCAACATCAAAGGAAGGTTAACTGGGATGACAGCTTTTGTGTGCGGCAGATGCACAGGGGCAAAAAAACACTACAGATGCTCAGAAAACAGATTCCATCACATGCCAGGTGGAGAAACCAGAAGTAGTTGATAGCTTCCACTACCTAGGCAACCAAGTAAGTAGTGGGGGTGGATGTTTGGAGAGCATTGCCACTAGAATAAGAATAGTCTGGGCAAAGTTCAGAAAGCTCCTACCTCTACTGGTGATAAAGGGCCTCTCACTCAGAGTGAAAGGTAGACTGTATGATGCATATGTGTGTACTGCCATGCTACACAACAGTGAAACATGGGCCATGATTGTTGAGGATATACATAAGCTTGAAAGAAATGAAGCTAGTATGATCCACTGGATGTTTAACAACAGTGTGTAAGCACCTTGAGAGAAATGTTGGACATAAGCATCAGATGTAGTGTGCAAGGGAGACGACTGCACTGGTATGGTAATGTGCTGCATATGGATGAGGAGTGCAAGGAACCTGCGGAAGAGCGAGACCCAGGAAGACATGGGATGAGGTGGTGAAGTATGACCTTCAAACGTTGGGCCTCACAAAGGCAACGACAAGAGACGGAGACCTTGGGAGATACGCTGTAATTGAGAAGACCCAGCAAGTGAGATCACAGCTGTAGCCTATAGCAGTGTTGCATAAGCAACCCATTTAAAAAGTACCTTTGAATCATCTGGTGATACGCCGTGCTTAAGGAGATCTATTGAGTCAAGTAAAACCTAAAATCTATCTATCTATCTATCTATGTATGTATAATCATATATATATATCATTTATATATATATAATCATTTAATGTCTGTATTCCATGCTGGCATAGGTTGGATGATTTGACAAGGATCCAATGAATCAAAGACTCCATTATATTTGAATGTCTGTTTTGTCATGATTTCTATAGCTGGATACCCTTCCTAATGCCAACCACTATAGTGTGTACTGGGTGCTATTTTGGGGCCACTGACACAAATGAGGTCCCTGTATAGCTTGCAAGTTAAACCCAGGGAGGGAGGATGCAGTGTCCATATGTTAGATGGAGGCTAAAGTATGAGGGGAAAAGGTTGGTGTAGTGGGGTTACATACCTACCTACGTTTAAGAGAGAGAGAGTGAGAATGAATTAAAGGTATTCTCAAGGAGATGGACAGTGACGATCAGGTGTCCACTATCTCACATATATATCTCTTGGCTTTCTCTCTCATATATATCTTGCCCACCCCACAATGCTTCTAATTCATGTGTTAGCTTTTTTTTAATGATGAAGAATCACCCTTCCTTAAATCTTTCTTTCAGAAAAGAAAAGAAAAAGAAAAAAAAAACCTCAGAAAAAAAGAAACGTAAATTAACTTTTCACATTGACTACAGTGAAAAGTGTTTTCTCCTTATCTCACCCATTGAGTCCTTCTCATTCAAAACCTGCCTGAAGACACCCCTGGTTTATGATACAAACTTTGTTTTAAAGTCACGTAAAGTAGAACCTTCCAGCAAAATTTCAGGTTAATTAATTTCAAACATCAGCATAATGATGCCAAAATAAACTGAAACAAAAACAGTAGCACAGCAGTTTTTGTGTTAAAACTAGCGACCAGATAACTTTGCAGTTTTAACATTACATTATTATATAACACTGAGAATCCAACATCTATTTTCAGACTTCTAAGCAAAATTCTTCAACACCCTCACAATAGATTGCCATCACAGTTGGCATCTTGGGCAAATGTCTTCTATAACTCCAGGCTGACCAAAGCCTTGTGAGTGGATTTGATAGATGGAAGCTGAAAGAAGCCCGTTGTGTGTGTGTGTATATGTATACATATGAGTGTTGAGTTAGAAGACAGAAAAAAAAAAAAAAAAAAAAAAAAAAAACTCCAACCAAATAGATAACCAACATCATCCTTACACTACTATTACTACCATTCACCAATGTTTACAATTCATTTACTTCACCTGGTGACTCCTCAGGCCACCAAAAACAATATGCATATGAGCATGACTCAATAAACCAGCATGTGATCTAGCTGAGAAGTCACAATGTGTGTCCGTGTGTCCAGTGACAACTGGTACTGGTTTCTTTACAACCTTGCAGGTTTAGCAAAAAAGTTGATAGAATAACTCTTTGGCATAATTATTTTATCTTTGCCAAAGACTTAGAGTCTAAAATATTTTAAGAAAGAATATTCTAGACTTATTTTAAGACAAATCTAGAATAGATGGACTTATTGTAAAGTCTACTTATTCTTGTATAAGTACCAGGGTTGATTTATTTGAATAAATTCTTCAAAGCAGTGTCTCAGCATGGCTGCAGTCCAATGACTGAAACAAGTAACCACCCCACTTCAATCATACAAATTTACTTCTAGAAATAGCACAAAATGCCAAATCACATTACTACTCTCTTTACAGGAAGGAAGGACACATTAGATAATAATACAGTGCTAGATATACAATGTCTCAAAACAAACAATAACCCAGCTTGTCATGTCTAGAACAGTTTCTTTTTATTACAGGTCAAGCCAGTAAGAACTGACCTGGGACTTAACAAACTGCACAGAAAGCTACACAAATAATGGGGATAAATGAGGTGTGTTGGTGCAGTTATGCAGGGTCTTTTTTTTTCATTCCAGAGTAGTGCTGTGAAAGGAATGTCAAATATGATGATGATAATACTGACTGAATCACCGCTCCGTGGTGGTTGCTGCACACTATAATTGCAACTGATTACATCACCACCACCATTGGTTTAATGTTCATTTTTTTGTTTGCATGAATTGGAGAGAATTTATAGTAGCAAATTTTCTACAGCTGGATGCACTTCCTGCCACCAACCCATACCTGTTTCCAAGCAAGGTAATATTTCCTGATGGCCAAGCATGTTTGTGCAGAATATTGAAAATTAATGATGCTGTATAAGTGACACACTTTCCAGCTACTCTCACCCTTATATAATGCAGGATAGCCATATATCTTCTCTATAGGAAGACACCTATATTTTGTCCCTGGCATAAAAACCATCTCGCCTTACATTCAAATAGTCCTTCCACTTAGTTGAGAGCTTTTTTTCCTTTTCTTGTTTTGCGAGTTACTTGGCAACCTCACCAGTGCTGTTGGCATGAAAAAAAACAAAAAAACACCCAGTGCAAAAGTGGTTGGCATTAAGAAATGCATCCAGCTGCTGTAGAAACCATGTCAAAGCTGACATGGAACATTACGTAGCCCAGTGGCTCACCAGAATGTGTCAACCCATCTAAACGTATGCCAACATGGAAAATGTACACACACACACACGCCATGGGTTTCTTTCACTTTCTGCGTATCAAATCCGCCCACAAGGTTTTGGTTAGCCCAGATCTATAGTAGTAGACACTTGCCAAAGGTGCCACTCAGAGGGACTGAACCTGTAACAATAGTTGTCATTTGTAACTGAGCAAGACTTAGTAGCATGTACCATGCTTTTACTAATGGCTATAAATATCCATGGATGTAACTGTGAGCAGACACAGATGTTCTGTCTTGGCCACTCTACCCACTATTAATTAAATATTCAGGCTATGATAGCCAGTGGGAGAGGACTACACCTGTAGTAGGTTGGTACTGTTTTTTTTTTGTTTTTTTTATCAACCCTGAAATGATGAAAGGCAAAGTGAACCTCAGAAAAATATCTACACATTCTATCTGATGCCTAAATGACTGGCAACTGACCACATTTGGAAACAAACAACCTCACTTGTATGATGATGGTACTCATTTACCAACATCACATGTTTTCACAAGGGTGTACCCAAACACATGTGACAGGCTTCTTTCAGTTTCCACCTACCAAATCCACTCACAAGGCTTTGGCTGGATTGGGGCTATAATAGAAGACACTTCATCAAGGTACTGTGCAGTGGGACTGAACCCAAGACCACATGGTTGAGAAATAAACTTAATCATACAGCTACACCTATAATAATGTGTGTGTGTGTGTGTGTATATATGAACAAACGCACATTAGC
>NC_069005.1:19278824-19288314 GCF_001194135.2 Octopus bimaculoides | reverse complement strand
GCACATTAGCACCCATTTGTGCATTTTATATATATATATATATATATACACACACAAAATTGTATAAGCTCTTTAACAGGCGATAATAAGAGAGGGCGGAAAAAAACAAACATTAAAATATATTTCATTGAACCAGAATTAGGTTCTTTTAAATAACTGAGTCATTTGTCTTCACTCAGACTTAAGTGAGATTGACAGGATTGATGCATTAGCCAGACATCTCCAAGTGTGCGTGCATGGAAGGATTTGACCTGATCTGAACGTTTGCAACAAAATGAACTTCCACTAAAAAAAAGTATTCAAAGATTGAGTGGAGGACATTCACCCTTCTGAAATTTTTATCTGATCTTTTACTGTTTGAATTAATCATGCATTATCTCATAGCTTTGATGATGTGATTGTTTATGATTAGAATGACATTGTAGGGTAGGTGTGAGAAGCTAGATCTGACCAGTTTAACATAAAACAGACTATTTTGGCCAGATATGGCTGGTTTAAATGCTAAAGGGTTAAAGCAGATGTTTTTCTGTCTTAGAACAAGAAGCAGTCTGGGAGGCAGGTTAATATATGAAAACGGTTAATCAAGGTAACATTTATTCTGACAATCGGAATAGTAAAATAATTTGTATATTTATGAGAAACAGTGAAAAAAAGTTAATAAAAAAAAAGACCTATATTTACCATTGCTAAGATAGGATAAAATTTCCTGTTGGTTGAAGAGCTGGGTATCAGCCACATCACTCCGGAAATGTATCACCTTTTGTTTATTGTCCTTTTGGATTTTATCCCCATACGAAAGGGCTATGAATTGTAAGCTTACTGTACTATCCCCGTTATTTCCCCCGCATTTACTGTCGGGGATTGTTTTTTTATTGCTTGTGTGATGGTGGTGGAGGTTGTTATTTCCCTGAATGTTGGACAAACCACGGGGTCTTTCGTCATCTACTGCAGTGGGACTCACAGTTTTGGAATTGCTTGTGGTTGGTAGAGTAGAGCTAGTTGAAATGGTGGCACTCTCAGGTGTTTCATTTGTTCGAAGTGAATAGGTTTCTAAAGAATTTGTGTTGGTGGGAAGAACAACTCCATTTAATTTGCTAACACATTTGACAGCTTCAGTATTTTTTACAGTCTTCTCAGTTGAATCACAGTTTGCCTCAGGAAGTTGAGGGATTTTGCCCGTAACCTCATCACCAGGATTTATTTTATTATTATGAGATGATTTCAAAACACCGTTGCCTTCTTTACACCCAGGTTTTGCAGCTCTGTCCTCTAACTTCTTGTGGTCTTCATCTTTATCGTTTGATACCTGCTTGGGCAAAAAGGGCTCAGCAGGCAATGAAGTAGGAAGTTCTGAAGAGAGAGGACAGCTACTACTATCAACAATGGTGTCATTTCCAGTCATATTTCTACCATTTTTATTGTCTGGATCATAGAAAAAACCAAAAGTTACCTTATATTGTTTGTCATTGTGCTTTTTATCTCTTGGATTGATAAATTTCACAGCAAGAATATCTGTCATATTACATTTTGTATTACTGTTATTAACGTAAATATTACACTGCTGTGGTGGTTGTTGTTGGTGCTGCTGTTGTTGTACAAGGGAGTGATGAGAAACTAGTTTGCTTTTATTAAAGTTCTTGGCTTTATTTAGATTATTAAGTGACAAATTAAAATTCTCCTCCCCGTTTTCTGTTGAGCTAAGACACAGACCAGAAACTATATTTTTATATATAGATGATGTTTTATGATCACAAAATGAAATATCTTGTTCCTTGGTCTCGTTTTTATTTTCTTTTTGGCCCTTGTTATGATGTAGGTTCTTTGGAGTGGAGGTCGTAGCCTTGGGCTCTTTCACTGAAGTACCGTTAGCTATGCACTCCCCAACCGAATGCCTCCTGTCTAAATAATTATCATTGTCTTTCAATAAATAATTAGCACTATTATCACTATTCTCAGTGCTGATGTCACTTCCACAACAACTCTGCTCATTGCCATTTGAGGTACGCCTAACTTGATTGTCTTTAATTACACTGACGCTGTTGGTTTTAACAACAGCACTAGTCTCTTTGCACCCAGGAACATTTTCTCCAGTTTTAGACACAGAACATGGGACACTACGATTCAATGACTGAGAGTTTGACAAAGGCAAGCTCAGAGCAGCTATCTTCGCATAGGAAATTGGGTAACTATTTTCATTTATTAATTGGATTCCCTGAGAAACCTGAGAAATCGGTAAAGATGTCCAACTTTCATTGTCACTATCCTCTGTAGTTATACTTTGCACCGTAGACATCTGCATGTGGACGTTGCCAGTTGAGTTGCGACGTGCTTTATAGGAACCTTCTAAATCAGAATATGAAGAGTCTAATTCAGTTTTTTCATTACAGTGGAAGTGCTGAGGCTGGTGGGGATGCATGACTGACGAGCTTAGCTTTCGGTTTCGGTAGGGGGACTTGGGCGCAAATTTATTCGGTCGGTTCAGGTTTGCATTCAACCGTTTCTTGCTTTTCTTCTCCACAAGAATAAAGGGTTCAGCAGAATTAGGAGAGGAATATTCCGGATTCAGAACAATGCTATTATCAGCCTGACCATTGTCATCACCGAGGCAGTCATCAATCTCAGAGTTATTGCAGTTGCAACATGCTTTATCCAAAGATTTGGTTGGATAAAGATCTGTTGAATCAGACTCCAACAATTCGATTTTTTCATCCTTATTTTCTGCACTCGAACGGCAAGGACGGCCATGGAGGCTTTTTTTCTTACTTTTCTTTTTTTTGTCCTTGCTTAAAGTGTCATTGTTTGGGCTTTTCCCAATGAAGTTCAAGAGATCCTCTATTTTCTCTTTTCCTCTATAATCTGGAATATCTTCAGCATAGACTATAGGACCTTTGCGGCCCTTGCGAGACTTCTGTGTAGAGTCTTGCGAATCAGCTGGCTTGCAGCTCTTCTGGTCCAGTTCTTTCCCCATTCCCTCTGTTTGTAACTCTTGATTTCGTCCAGCATCAGTAGTTGTGTTTGATTGTATCTTGCTGATGACCAATGAGTTACCGTTTAAATCCTCTTTTTCTGATGCAGAGTCAGTTGTCGATTTTTTGTTCACATCTGCAACAACAAAAAAATAAAAAGATTCAGTTAACATTCACATAATTAAGGATTTTGAGAAAGAGTAACTGTACTGGGGAAAAAGAGAAAACAATCCATCAACACAATCATACACTAAAATGTACAACAGTTTAATACTACAAGTTGATGAGGGAGCCTATAAGTTGATGAGGGAGCCTATAAGCAACTGCTTATAGGCTCCCTCAGCCAAGTCTCTGTCAAATCCTACCAAACCAGTGTAATGAGTATATGTAAAACAGTATTATCCAAACAAACAATCAAAACATTGAAAGTCAATGTCCATGAGCAGGGAAGGAATTCCAAAAAATTGATGTTCTGTGGAGAATGGACAAGATATAGTGGATGGTGCAGGGCCTGGGAAGATGGACACAACAAAGTGGTGAAAATAACCAGCCATTAGACTGTGACCATGCTGGAGCACCACCTTGAAGAATTTAGTCAAACATATCAAGTGCATTTTTTTTTTAACTGGTACTTATTCTATTGAACTCCTTTGCTGAATTGCAAAGTTACAAGGACATAAACAAATACAAGCAGTGGTGGTGGAACAAACACACAAATGGCTTCCATGCAGTTTCCATCTACCAAATTCACTCACAATGTATTGGTTGACCCAGAGTTACAGTAGAAGACACTTGCTAGGGGGCTTGCAATGGATCAGAACCTGAAGCCACACAGTTAAAGAGCAAGCTTTTAAACCACACAGCTAAGCTGTGTGTGCGTCTGTATAAAAACAATAAAACCCTTTACACAGATCTCCCTGTATATCAGTAAAAGCTCAAGTAAATTTTTTTTTAAAGAATAACAAAAAACTCAAAAATCTCCCTTATTAAAACTGCAGTTTTGTAAGTAGCATGATCAACGTGAAATTATCATTGTTCACAAATGTGAGATATTTCCAGAACTAGCAGAAAGAGGAATTTACTGCAAAGAAATCAATACATTGAAATATGAAATCAATAAAACAAAAATCTTGCATTGGTAATCTCCCTTTGTAGGCTCAGACCTAGCAAATACTGAATGAAGCATCCAAGCAGCTGGTTGACCAGCAAGAACTAACAGTTGAATTTCTTTGAAGTCACATCATGCTGGGGCACTGCCTTGAAAGGTTTTAATCAAACCAACCCAGCCAGTATTTAGGTCTGGTATTTATTGTATTAATCTCTTCTGTTGCACTACCAAGTCACAGTGATGTAAAATAAAGCAGCATTAGGTGTCTAGCAGTAATAGGGTGGCAAACACAAACACTCACTAATATACATACAATGAGTTTCCAGTTTCTGTCAACCAAATTCCCTTACAAGGTTTTGGTTGACTTGGGGTTATAGAAGACAACTCGTCTAAAATGCCATGCAACCATACAGCCATGCCTGTGCTTATTAACAAAAAATACAAGGGTGCACATTTGGCTGTGTGGTTAAGAAGTTTGCTTGGCAACCATATGGTTTCACCTTCAGTCCTATTGCATGGCATTTTGGCTAAGTGTCTTCAACAATAGTCACAAAGCCAACCAATGCTTGGTAAATGAATTTGGTAGATGGAATGGAAACTGTGTGTACTCAAACACACATGAATGTATGTAGGTCCACTACATCAGAGCTAACCAGGAGGCTATAACAGCAACTAATGACAAACTATTGAACAGAAATCCCCCCTCCCCGTTTTAGAATTCTCTACAAATAAATTGAATGATATTAATTAGCAAATTCAGTGTTTGGTAAATAGTTCCTATGACCTAGTGTCCACTCCCAGATGCATCTAGTTCACTTCTGTTACTGCCCTGGATAATCAATATCCCAATTGCATTTTTCCTCACCACCTTCTCTAAAAGCAAGAGAAATGATCAACCGTTTACATACACACACGCACACACATATTTGTCCATTTGCTCTATGCCCATGTTTCCTTGTTTGCATGGACTGGACAGCTATGTTATTTGAGGCATCACTTTTCAGCCAGATATCCTTCCTGATACTAACCTTCATCTGTTTCTCAAAAAAGAATCAAGGGATCATTTATTCTACATGGTTCAAAGTCACAAAATGTCCCGACGATTTGTCAGACAGGACAAACAAGAATACCACCTGCAGCATTTTTCATACAAGTAGCAGATATAAAAACACACACACAACCATACATACACAAACGACGGTCTTCTAGTCTCTGCCCGTTACATTCATTCACAAGGCCTGGTTGGCCTGGGCTATAGTAGTAGACATCAAAGGTACCACAGTGTGACTGGGAAGCAAATTTTTCAACCACACACCCACCTCTATTGTACTTTCCCTCTCATAGTCACCTTATAGCTTGACCTCACACCTCTCTCTCTTTCCAGATGGAGAAACCATTTGTTCATTTCTTCTGCAAGATAGCTGCTATCCCATCCCTTTATCATACCTTCATATTCCTCAATACAGTTGAGGGGGTCTTTTGTTGTGGGTACTTGGTGACCTCACTGGTGCTGGTGTCAAGACAAAAAGCACCCAGTACACTGAAGTGGTTGGCATTAGGATGCCCTCTGACACGGTCAACATTAGGAACTGTCAACCAGGCTATGAAAAAAGGCACATTAAATGATTATATATATATATATATATATATATATATATATATGCCTCTAATCTAAATAGGTGAAGTTATAGTGACAGGCACTGTTATCAAAAAGCACAGTGCAGTCCAAAACAGAATTACCTCAAAGGACAGGAGGGAGAATTAAAACATTCTCAAGTGGTGTTTACACAACTGGCAGTTAACACCTGTTGCTTATACACAAACTATCATGTTACTGCATGAACATTTCATTTCTCATGTTGTGTAGCCCCAGGTCAGCCACCATCAAGCAGACTTATGACAAAAAGAATTTTTGTCCTGACCATCCTGTTTTCCCCTGCTCTGGGTATAGGCTACCCCAAATTACTTTAATGTGTGTGTTTAAGATAAGGTGTTGGTTTTAGAAAAAATTTACTATTATTTCCAGCAGATTAAGTGGCCACATAGAAGCTGCCTCATTTGCTCATAGCTATGTCAAAAAGACCTGTAAGAGTGCAGCAGTCAGCTCTACTATTAATAGGATGGCAAACAGCCACCATTACCACCACCACCTATCTCCCGTTAAACAATGCCACCAGCTTACCTATTTTCCAATACATTACCAAGACAAGATTGAAGTTGGAATGTTTCAGTGAATGGAACTTACAATCAAATGCCTATTCCATATTTTCTAAAAAACATTTAAGACTACATTACTCAGTATATTCATTTACTTTTGAGATGGTAGAGTTAAATTTTAAGGGTTAGTTGTTGCCCATTTTAGCAGGTCAGGCTACAGCATAGAAGTTCCTTCATTGGTTCAAGCCAAAGCTACTTGATCTGATCTGATCCAGGGCTACAAAAAACATGGTTGAATTTCATTTGATTGAGTGAGGTTAAAAATTAGAATACTCCAGCATGCCCAACTACATCTCGCACCAAAGAAGAATGTCTGTAGTGGCTTTAGCATAATAAACCAGTTGAATATGCAGTTTTCACCCTTAAATGGATAGACCTAGGAAGGATCTTTGGATGCTGGACCTTGCTGTACTTGAGAAGACACATCAAGCTAAGTAAAATCATTGCTTTCCATACATACAGGAATGTCTTTTCAGGTGCTGGTGCCATGTAAAAAGCAAATGTGCCAGTACTATATAAACACATCCATGTTAGTGATATGTAAAAAGCACCCAGCACACACAAGTGGTTGGTGTCAGGAAGGGCATCCAGCTGTAGAAACCATGCCACAACAGAAAATTAGAGTCTGGGCAGTTCCCAGCTGGCCAGCTCCATTGTCAAACCATCCAACCCATGCCAGCATGGAAAACGGATGATGATGATCAATTTAGTACAATGACTCACTACTGATTTCATATTTGGAACATAAATTAAGAAATTTAGATGGAAGGTCTTAATTTAGATAACTTTAAAAGCAGGAAATTTGTACCATAGAAACCAGGTGGTCTCACGTAGGCGCTCTTACTTTTTCACTAGTTTCAGCCATTAGAATGTGGCCATGCTGGAGTACTGCTTTGAAAGGTTTTAGCTGAACAAATCAACCTTAGTATTTATTTTACAGCCTGGTACTTATTCTATCCACCTCCATTGCTGAACTGCTAAGTTACAGGGGACACAAGGTGTGTGTGTATGGGGGGGGGGGACAAACAAACATAGACACACACACACACGATGGGCTTCCACACAAAAGGATTGAAGAAATATTTGCATACCTTCGTAATTCATATTGGTATGAAACATTAACAGAAAAGAAAAAAAAATTTAAGGGGAGACACCCTGCCCCTAATATGGTGCTTTATAACCAAAGTTATAACATCAGGCTAAGATACTCCCTTGTCAATTTCACTGTCAGCAATAGTGTGAACTAGGGACTGGGCCAATGGATGTGTGGTCAATAAGCTCATTTTGTAACCATGCGGTTTTGGGTTCAGTTCCACTGTGCAGCATGTTAGGTGCCCTCTACTATAGCCCTAGACCAACAACTGCCCATGAGTGAATTTGGTGGGCAGAAACTGTGAGGAAGCCCATCCTATCTATGTACATGAGCGTGTGTGTTTTGTCTCCCTCCGCTTCTTGACAATCTGTGGTAACACTTCTGCTTAGGAAGTTACAACAAACAGAAACAATTAGTAATTTGGAAAACCAATTCTAACAACTTTTTTAGTTTGATCAGAAGATTAAATGGCACCATAAGTACAAGAGCATAAAATTTGTAGGAAGGTAGGGAACAGGGCTTCAGTTACTTTTAATAGATCCCTGAACTTGGCTGGAGTTATTTTATTGACCTTGGAAGGACAAAAGACAATGCCAACCACTTTGAAATTATTTAAACTCAGACACAAAAGTATGTAACTAAATACAGCAAAGCGTTTTGTCTGCCATTTAACTGCTTTTATTTATGAGAGATGATATTAATATGTCTGATGAATAATGCAGACATTCTTGAAAGCTTTCTCATTTCAAGAACAACATTCTTCAATACGAGCTAACAAGAAAGCCTCTAAGCAATCACTCACCAGCTAGAAACAGCAGCCACATCTCCAGTGCATACCAACCTATCATCTTACATAAAAAAAAAAATTAAAAAAAAAAAAATGGAAGGACACTGGATAATGTAGTCCAGGTACATTATACTCAGGGGATAAATAGCTGGAAGGTCACTGCTAGAATCATTTAATCAAGGGTTTAATTGATCACGGTCAACTGACTTACGGGTAAAAAACAACAAAGTTTCCTCTTGATACAAAATCAAGTCAAAAATGGTTTGTCTATATTAAATCTATATATCTGTAGGCCCAATATTTTCAGCATATATTTGATTAAATAATTTTGGCAGTGATTGATAAAGCATCAGAATTTTTTACAAATAGAATTGTAAAATACATTAAAAGCTTTAAAATGCTGTTATTGCTTTGTTTTATCAGCCTAACTAGTAGAACTCACAGCACTTTCCATGTAACCCCTGATGCTTTTTAACTCATTCATTACCATATTTCTATTGAAATACACCACCTTTCTTTCACTGATTTTTTAATTTAGTAAAATAATTGTGGTTAATGCTGGTGTTGGAACATAAATTCACATGGAATTCTGATGGAAAGTCATAATCTAGATAAGGTGATGTCATGTGGTAGGTATGAAAGGGTTAAAGTGATAATAATGCTAAAAGGGAAGATTGGAACAGCTCATGGAATTGTTATTCTCAACAACAGTAGGTATCACTATGAAGTTTTGAAAATATTTAAATCTAGCTTCTACTATACTTTTTCTTGGAGAGAATCCAAAAAGAAACATTTTGATACTTCATTTATGAAATTTGTTATGAATATTTTAGGAAATATGACAAGTTGAATAGTCAGTGAATTGGTTGAAATCTTTCCTAATTAGGCCGAAATAAATAATGAGATAATCATCTTCAAATTACACAAATTAATAGTGTCCATGGGATAGGAGCCCTTTTATTCTTTTACTCGTTTCAGTCATTTGACTGCGGCCATGCTGCAGCACCACCCTAAAGAGTGTTAGTTGAAGAAATTGACCCCAGGACTTATTCTTTGTAAGCCTAGTACTTATTCGATCAGAGTCTTTTGCTGAACTGCTAAGTTACAAGGACAGAAACACACCAGTACTGGTTGTCAAGTGATGGCAGGGGGACAAATACACACACACACACACCATTTTTGGATTTGGTTTGCAGGATTTTTTATGTGATTTCGTGTGTTGAAGCATATTCTGTTGTGTCTGGGGAGAGTCATTTTCTTATTGTGCCTTGAAATTTAACACACTCACCGTTAAAATTTCCACTTATTTCTTATTTTTA
>NC_069005.1:19276430-19278669 GCF_001194135.2 Octopus bimaculoides | reverse complement strand
ATATATATATATATATATATATATATATATATATATATATATACATACACACAAACACACAACGGGCTTCTTCCAGTTTCCGTCTACCAAATCCATTCACAAGGCTTTGGTCAGCCTGAAGGTATAGTAGAAGATACTAGCCCAAGATGCCTAAAATTGGGATTGAACATGGAATCATGTGGTTGAGAAGCAAGCTTCTTACCACACAGCCATGCCTGCACCTATTTTTTTTCAGGTTCTTGAAAATGAAACTTTTTGGGGGCAATTTATACCATTTATGTAAAGCCTATTTTGTTGCATGTAACAAGTCAATTCCACAATGCAAGCATAAGCTTTCCATATGATTTGAGACCAAACTAAATCCCAAAGTACAAGCCAGAGAGGCTCAAGTTTTGGCATATTTGTAGTAGGCATAGAACTAAATAATATCCAGAGATTTTGGGACATGATACCATTTCAATGAAATTTTTAAAATTACAATTAAATTACAAGCTTTACATGCATTTTCAGACATGGCTATATTGTGATCTGTCATCTGTAGCGGGTTCACCTTTGATACATTGCTATAGGGTAAAAAAGTAAACCCTAAGTTTGGAGCTTTACAATACATTTAATAGGCATCCCTGTAGATGCTCCATAGAAGGGACAACAGTTTGACCCCCACATCTTGCTTGATTATTTTCATGTCAAAATACATGCCAGATAAAAATTAAATCTTTCTTAAATCACCCCATATACACGAAGTTGGGCCTCCCATAAGCTGATTTTAACCCTGACACTACTATACCCTAATTTCAAACTAAAACCATGCCAAAAGAGACAGTGAAGCCTGGTGCAGTCTTCTGGCCTGCTAGCTCCTGTCAAGCTACCCAACCCATGCCAGCATGGAAGATGGATGTTAAATGATGAGAGCCATTTTATGCCTTAGTCAAGATACTTTGGTGAATGTCTTGCAATGTTACAGCTAGATTGCTTTAAATATTGCATGCTTTTATACACAACGCAAAAAAGTTTTCTTCTTGAATATGCACTGTTAAAATTAGAGCACACCTACAATATCATTAAACACAATAACCCTTTTGTTGTGATATTTCCCCAGGAATCCAGAGCCAGTACTGCTAGTTATGTCTCGTATATGACAATTGCATTGCTTATATAAATGTATTCATATATGAAACATTGTAACATGCAGTACTGGCTCTGAATTCTAAAGAAAATCTATTGAGATAAACTTGAAAATGAGAACGTCACATTGATAACACACGACGAAAGACAGAACAAAACAAAAGGCACAGACACAAACAGTATAATACATAAACCCATGTATATACACACACACACACACACAAGAGACACATGCACATACACACACATACAGATACAAGCACAGACATGTGCAGATAAGGATACACGTCATAGAGATAGAATGAACTAAAAAGAACAGGAGGAAACACATGGATGGAAGGGTTACTCTCAAGTGGTCACAGATGTGTGATGAAAGATTTCCAGACAATGGACTTAATATAAAATAAGAACAATAATAAACAAGTGAAGGATGAATTATATAGTGTGCATGTTTATTTGGCAAGAAAAAAAGAAAATTACTGTCCCAAAATATAATATCAGTTTCAACACACGATTTCACATCAGGAATCTTGCAAAACAAATTCATAAACGTTTATATATATATATATATGTGTATGTGTGTGTGTGTGTGTGTGTATAAAATAAATTCTAAAAAGTGACAATAGTACTGTATTAGACTAAACCATTATTAATATTATTTACAAGATTATTCTGTCACTAACAATGCAGCCAGTAGAAACTTTTACATCATAGAATGGCACTTAGTTCTCAGCCTACTGAAAACTATGGCCCCGTTTGGATTCCCAGCTGGGACCATTTCCTTTACTTACATCAGACAAAATTTCCCACAGCTTCATTCTGCACCCTCCACCACCACACACACACACACACACACACACACAAAGAAATCTGGATAAATTTGTCTTTTTTTTGTTTTTGGTTCATTTTGTTTTATATGGTTTCAACCCCGCCACCCGGATTCATAGAGGAAGGGTGGGGGAACTGATGTGAGTGAGGAGTCAAATGTTTATGCCTTTCCTAGTAATGTGTGTGTGTGCAATGGCAAATGAGACCAGGTTGTTTGACTAGCTTTGTAGAGAACTTACCCCTCCATTGTGGTATTAATATAATAAATATAAATAATTAAAATAAG
>NC_069005.1:19274342-19275986 GCF_001194135.2 Octopus bimaculoides | reverse complement strand
TATATATATATATATATATATATATATAGGGCAAAGAAATCAGTAGTAATATAGCAGGGCAACATTTACAGACGTTCCTGCTGTAGCCTGAGTTTACTGGGGAAGAGTAGTGCAGTGTTACATCACGTACGTCACCTACACAGGTTTTCTCATGTGTGTGTGTTATTTCTCTGTCATATATATATAAAATGTAGTCAATTCATGCGACCAAAAAATTCTTTAAGATGGTGGCCAAGTATGGCCACAATCTAATGACAAAATAAATATACACCCACACTTTCTATATACACTGATACAAGCTGCTGTTCATTTCCAGTGCCTGGCCAAGATGAAATATTACCTTGCTTGGGAACAGGTAAGGGTTGGCTACAGGTAGGGCATCCAGCTGTAGGAAATCTACCTCAATGAATTCCTTCTGACCCAAGCAATTGTGGAATAGTGGACATTAGAATGATGATATAAGCACAATATACACATATGAAAATACATAATATATGAATACATATATAAACACATATATGAGAGTGGGTTGAAAAGATCATAGGCTAACTATGAAGGAGGGATGCTAGAGCTGTTAAATTTTGCATGTTTACATTAACCTCAACTCTTCTTAATAACTACATTTTTCTTTCCAGGTAAACTGACATTTGAGTGTTCAGAGAAGACTTCAAAAGTAACTTGAAAACGGATAAAATTTGGCATCGTCTTGTCAAGTAGCTACAGAAAAAGGTTTAGCCTTCAATGGCATTCATGCTGATACATTAGTGGATGACACTCCAGCTTTATCAACAGTGCTAATGTGGGCAGATGAATTTAGGAAGGGAGAGTCTTGTAGATGACTCAACATCTGGATATCCTACTGCAAATTGCCACCATCATGGAAAAAATTGTTCAAATTTACCACATGCTGATGAATAACAGGTAATCGACTAAATCAAATAGCCAATGCTATTAGAATATCCTGTGAAAGTGTTGAGAATACTCTGCACAATGAACATCTTTTGACACTTAATCAAAAGCAGATCAAGCTGATTACATCATGATAAAATCTGATTGAGGCAGATCAAGTTGGTTTCCTTGAATGTTTCTTGAGCCAGGACGAGTGCTGGGTCCATCACTTTGAGCCAGAGACAAAGAAACAATCCATGCAGTGGAAATACCCCTCCTCACCAACTCCGAAGAAGTCCAAGGTCATTTCATAAGCAGGGAAGGTGATGGTCTCAATTTTTTTGGGATGCAAAAGGCATTGCATTTATTGACTATCTTCAAAAGGGCTACACCAAGGAGAGCCAACTTACTGAAGCAGGTACGAAAAGCTATCTAGTCAGCCTATGAACTTTTCAGCCGACACTTGTATGTAATCATTATCATCGTTTAACGTCCGCTTTCCATGCTAGCATGGGTTGGACGATTTGATTGAGGACTGGTGAAACCGGATGGCAACACCAGGCTCCAATCTAATTTGGCAGAGTTTCTACAGCTGGATGCCCTTCCTAACGTCAACCACTCAGAGAGTGTAGAGGGTGCTTTTACGTGTCACCCGCACGAAAACGGCCACGCTCGAAATGGTGTCTTTTATGTGCCATCCGCACAGGAGCCAGTCCAGGGGCACTGGCAACGATCTCGCTCGAAAACCCTACAAAG
>NC_069005.1:19255328-19274142 GCF_001194135.2 Octopus bimaculoides | reverse complement strand
AGGGTGTGGCACTTTTTCACGCAGCTATCCTCATTCATTCTCACCACATGTCCAAACCAGCGCAATCGTCTCTCTTGCACACCACAACTGATGCTTCTTATGTTCAGCTTTTCTCTCAAGATACTTACACTCTGACGGGTATTCACATTGACATTACACATCCAGCGGAGCATACTGGCTTCATTCTTTGTGAGCTTACGCATGTCCTCAGCAGTCACAGCCCATGTTTCACTGCCATGTAGCATGGCTGTTTGTACACATGCGTCATACAGTCTGCCTTTTACTGTGAGTGAGAGTCCCTTTGTCGCCAGCAGAGGTAAGAGCTCTCTAAACTTTGCCCAGGCTATTCTTATTCTAGCAGCTACACTTTCAGCGCAGTATGTATGTATATAATATAGAAATATACATGTATGATTATATTATATATATATATAAATAAAAATAAAGATGGAAAGGCAATTGTAAATAGGATTGGATCATTTTTAAAATAATTATTTTATAAATGATTAGATATCATTTACAAATGCCTGTCCATCTTTTCCTAGCTCAACTGGCACATTGCCTGGACTCCTCCTCCCTTTATTCTACATTAGGTTTTTAAGTCTGAGCACAATGTATCTATTATACACCTTTTTTAAAGTCTTACCTATTATGTGTATAAGTATATAAATATACAGAATGCACAAATTTATTTTTCATTTATATCCGTATTTAATGCTAGAATGGGTTAGACGAAAATTTTCTTGTAGTATTGCTTGACAGCTAGATGCTCTTCCTGTCTCTAACCTTTATGTTTTTCAAAGTAAAGGATCTCTTATTCCATATAGCTTTCAAATGTGAGAAGTGAGTAGATTATTTAAGAGAATTGGCAAAAACAACACTGCTCGAAGGTTGCAACTTTCATGGATACAAATTCAAATGTAAAAAAGACATGTGCACACACACTAGTCTTCTTTTCAATTTCCATCTACCAAATCCATTCACAAGGCTTTAGTTGGCCCAATGCCATAGTAGTAGACACTTACCCAATGTACTATATAGTGAAACAGACCCTGAAACAATGGGGCTGGGAAGCAAACTTCTTAGCCACAGAGCCATACCTGTACATATATAAGAAAAATTGTCCCAGAGAAGATTAAACAAATGCAAACAAATAAAACCTTAACCCTTTTAACACCAACTCGCATGAGATCATCCCTTGTTTTATGACACAAATTTCTTGTTCTAAAGTGATCTAAAAACGTCCATCCAAATATTTCATTAACCTATGTTCCAAACATCAGCTTAATAATGACAAAATCATTTTATGAAATTCATTATTTTCGAAATTAAATTCAAAACAAAGGCAGTGTTTTTCAATAAAATTATGGTAATGAAAAGGGTAGCCATTTCTCACACCCCTTCTTCGACCACCAAAAGAGGGAGAATGCACCACTTTGACTTGTATATAAAAGATGAGGTGTAAGAGTGGGGACAGCAGTATTTATTTGGAGACAGTGAGAGGTCTTCAGTCAATGGATATTCACACACAAAAACACGATTGCCACAGCTGAGTACATGCTACACACGAGACAACAACTGTAAAACAAATAAGCCACATTTGGTTAAGGAATGAAAAATAAACCAAATATATTTGTTTTATAATATTTCTCTTGCTAAACTGTTTTCCCATAACATGTTCCATGTCAGTAGGAAGGGTAGGTAGGATGGGTGGTTTATAGAGAAAAAAAAAAAAAGAAAAAACGGTGCATGCTGTTGGAGCAATTGGTTTTATGAGTGGCTGTCTTTCCTGCCACTAACTTTCTTCACTGTTAAGTAGGACATGAGTCCTGTTATCAACTAAACAAGCCGAGCCAAAGAGTTTCTCTAATTTGAATCTATCTGCATGTGGTAGCAGGGCACAAATGTCAATGCTTCTTTGGACAGGGTCTTCTTTTGAAGAAACTATCACAACAAACTTAGAGTATGTAAAACTCTGCTGTCTCTCAATTTCTCTCCTTTCAACTTTTCCCTCTAGAGGGAGGATTGTTTGAAACGTTGAATTTTCCACTCTGCACCACTGTACTCTTTTTATTGATTTCACTGTGTGTGTGTGTGTGTGTGTGTGTGTGTGTGTGTGTGTGTGTGTGTGTGTGTGTGTGTGTGTGTGTGTGTGTGTGAGAAAGCACATGACTTAGTGGTTAGGGTGCTGCACTCAAGGTTGCGAAATCATGGTTTCAATTCCCAGATCAGGCATTGCGTTGTGTTCTTGAGCAAAGCACTTCATTTTATGTTGCTCTGCGATCATTTTGTCATGACAAGCGGAACACGGTGCACCTGTACAGGTAATGTCAATTTGATGGAGGGAGTGCGCTTATGTGTTCACAAACATTTGTGTCACTATAAACAAATCATCTGTGTGGCTGTTCAGCAAGATATTACCCAACCCTCATCTAATGACGGAAGAGTCCATGAGATATATATATAATTTGAATATGCAGAAAATGGAGAAAACTTTTGATCAACAATCAAATTGACCAACATCTGTTGATTATTTTGGGTGTGTAAATAGTAGTTTCATTTCACTACTATTTACACACCCTGGTTCCCCTTTATTTAGAGATAAACCATAAATATTTTCCCAGATCACTGCTAGTTCACTCTTTTGCCTATCAACTTAAGCTTCATGCTGCAAGATGGTATGCTTTTAATATATTGAGCCTTCTGGCCTCATCTCAAGGCCCTGTTCTTTTCTCTTCCTTTCGTTTATTTTATTTTATACATTTTTCACTCTGATGAAGCTCCATGTACTATGAAGATGACAAATATTTTCAGAATTTCTTCATAAGCACAGTCTAACATTGGCAGTGGAAACAGCCATAAGAAATGTTAGGCCATGTTTTGTATTAAAAAATAATCAACCGATGTTGGTCAATTTGATTGATTGTTGATCAAAAGTTTTCTCCATTTTCTGCTTATTTAAATTTGATTCCTGATAAACTTTTGTTTATTCTGTTATTACCTGTACCCTATGAGCATAGTGTGCTTGCATACCCATGCCCAGGGATAGCATAGATAAATAATACCAGTAGTAAGAATGGATACTATTATCCCTTAGATGGTTATTCCAACTGCTAACTGCTTACCTATATATATATATAAAACAAAACAAAAAATGGAACAAGAATGTAACAGGAAACAACAGAACATCTGGACAGATGATACAGAAAAGGACAGGAAAAAGACAAGGATGGGTCATTTGGAGCTTTCTATCTTCAGTTGAGTACCAGATCATCATTGCAGTTTCGGCTAGTTTCACTGGAGACTGCTCTAATCTGGCTGGCCCCAAGAAAGTCTAAGCTAAGAGCACAAGATTCTTTGGAAGAAAGCAAACGAATGTATACGAAAACAAGGACAAAATAAAACGGAGAAATGGTATACAATTACAAATATCAACAATAGGTGTTTTTCGACTAAGTACGAAAGTCATGGGAAGGAATATAAGAGATGCTAGATGGATGGTAGTTGAACCAAGAAAGAAAGGTCAGGCTTGGTGGAACACTGGTCACGTGGAAGGAGAGGAGAGAGGTAGGGGGAAGAGGAATTGAAGAATTGAAGAGCTACAGAAAACACTTTCAAAAGGTGTCATATGTTAATGCTGAACTCAAAGCCTTATGGTTATGAATCTAATTCTCTAACCATACAGACATGCCTGTGCAGGAACTGCACCAACTGGAAGTGAAACCACCATCATTATACCAAGATGTGTCCATTTTTGCCTTTCTTTTACTTGTTTCAGTCATTGGACTGCAGCTGGGGCACAACCTCGAAAGGTTTAGATGAACAAATCAACCCCAGTACTTGATTTTTTTTTTTTGGTTAATGTCTGGTCTGTATTCTGTCAGTTTCTTTTGTTGAACTCTTAAGTTATGAGGATGCAAATGAACCATCACCAGTTGTCAAACAAATACATGATGGGCTTCTCTCAGTTTCTGTCTACAGAATCCACTCACAAGACTTTGGTTGACCCAGAGCTATAGCAGAAGACACTAGCCCAAGGCAGTGTACAGTGAGATGGAACCCAAGACCACATGGTTGGGAAGCAAGCCACCTAAAAAATTTTTATCCGGACTAGTATAACAAGCCCACTGCACACACCACAGACAAGCATAGCCATGACTGTGAATGACAGTTTTCTTATAAGTTTTAGGTTTTATAGTCATAAGATTAGTGGAGGGGGAAAAGCACAAACACAAGAGTTCATCTGTAATATCTAAATTTTTAGCGATGTCATCACTACAAATAAGGAAAAATAATTAACAAACTAGATAAGATGTGTGAGCTGCAGAAAGCAAAGATCATCACCACCATCACCACTATTATCACAAGAAGCAGTCAAGTGGTCAAGGCCAATAGTTAGATAAGCTTCAGAACCAATTAAAGACATTTCCAACATGCTTCCCAAGTAGTCATGCATATTATCAGCATTACCACCATAGACTCAGCCATAATTATTGTACTATCACCAGTCATTATGGTTATGATAGGAGTGGAGGATTTTGCAGCCTTCTGATTGAAGTCTGTATTTTTGCCTTAAGAACATAGATTGCAAACATGGCTGGGAACCTTCACAAATTTACTTCCCAACCATGTGGCTTTGAGTTCAATTCTACTGTAAAGCACCATGGGAACAAATATCTTTCATTATAGCTCAAGGCTAACCGAAGCTTTGCGAGTGGATTTAATAGACAAACTGGAAGAAACATGATGGTTGTGTGTGTGTTTTACATTTGTATTGCTACAAAAATCATTGAGATACAAGGAGGTGGTGTTGCTATTTCCTTTGTCAAACCATCTACTGGCCTTGCATCTTTTGAAGACATGAGGAATATTAAATTCCCAGATCCCTTACTTGAAAAATATGTGTAAGTTACCGACCAACTGTCCATCTGTCAATGGGTAGAATATTTGGGTCACATATAGCCGGTTTAAATTTTAAAAGGTTAATCTTCATACTCAGCTGCTCAAGATCACCATGGATCTATGATATGAAGACTTCCTGTTATAAAGTGATCTAAATTAAAACCATTTATCAAAATTCTGTCTCACAACATTCACTGAAATAAACGCAGTGTATTTCAAGAAAAATATAACAAAAGGGTTAACTGTTTTCAGCCACTGGACTGCAGATATACTGGGACGCTGCTGTCAAAGGTTTACTCATAAATCATATTGACTTCAGTACTCATTTTACCAGCCTTTATTTGTTGAAAAAACAAACACTGGCTTTTTTTTTAGTGTAGTGTGAAGACAACACACCCACATACATCTGTGTATGTATGCATACATGCATGTTACGGTTGGCTTCTGCACTATCTCCATTTAACATTTATGCATATTTATGTAATATGCTGGCATACATATCTATACACACATATAGACATTGAAAAGCAAATGACAGAGCTCCTGTATGCTCTCTTGAACAGCTAGAAATAGCAACAAAATTCCACTGACACCACACCTTACTAGCTTTTGAAAAAGGAAAGACACATTGAATAATGCAGTCCTGGATACATTCCTTGAAAATATGAAATGGCCATGGCCAGATTTGAACTGACCTGGGACACAACAGCAGAAACGGGTACACTTGAGACAAACACGTGTAAGGACATTCATCATCATCATCATCATTGTTTAAACCTTCATTTTTTTATGCTTGCATGGGTCAGACAGAATTTGCAAAAGCAAATGTTCTACAGTCAGATGCTCTTCATAGCCAAGCATGTTTTCATAGAATATTAGAAAGAAACGACACACATTTACAACAACCACAAGTTGTCAAGACAAGGAGACACAAACATATACAGATATGCACACACACACACTGGCTTCTTTCAGTTTCTGTCTACCAAATGCACTTACATGACTTTGGTCAGCCCAGGGATATGGAAGACACTTGACCAAGGTGCCATGCAATAGGACTGAACCTGAAACCATGTGGTTGGGAAGCACAATTCTCAACCACATATCCACAGCTGCAAACATTAGTATATAGAAAAAAACTTTTTTTAAATGTATAACTAAAACAAACAAACAAAAAAAAACTATTAAACAACCATTTAAAGATGTTGAAAAGTGTAACAAACAACCGGATTTTCTTTAAAACAACAGTGATGACAAAACTAGACTTTGTTACAACTGAAAAGTCAAGAGATTCTTATCAGACAAATGTTTAATATTACGATAACAAATAAACAGTGTTCTACTTAAACTCATCACAATGATTTTACTCAAAATGAACTAATAATACACAGACATACATACAAGACAGCAGATACAGACAGAAACAATAGACATACAATTCAGACATTATGTGAGAGAGAGAGAGAGAAAGAGAGAGTCTGCCTTTAAAAGGTTGGAAAGATATGGAAGTACAGAAACCAGGATATATTTAAGGACATGAATATTTTAAAAGTTATAAGTGCAGGCATGGCTATATGGGTGAGAAGTTCACTACAACCCCATGGTGAATGCCACGTAAGAGAATTTGGTAGATGGAAACTAAGTTACAAGAGGAAACAATATCATTTCCTCTGTCAAAAAAGCATCTGGCTCTGTACTTTTGAAGATGTGCAAAATGAAAGATCTTTTACTTAGAAGGTAAAGGTCAGTGACAGAAACGACTGACTGTAAAACAAAATTGCAATAATACAAGTGTCTAACCCATGCTAGCATGGTAAAATAGACATAAAAATCAAATTAATAAATATTTCATGATAAAGTTTTGCTACAAGAAAGTGTAAAAAAAGAAATACATATCCAGTCATCATTTGCAAGTGAAAATGACTTGGTAGCACATACCATGATATATATACTTTTCCATGCTTGCATGGGTCAGATGGAATTTGAGGCAGATTTTTTACAGTTGGATGCCCTTCCTGTTGCTAACCATGTTTCCAAACAAGGTAATATTTCCCTATGACCAAAGATGTTTTTATGGAAGACTGGCTCAATTACAACCATCACAAGGTGTCAAGGATATGTATGTGCAAACACATACATACAACAGGCTTCTTTCAATTTCTAACTACCAGATCCATTCACAAGGGTTTCATTGACTCAGGGCTAAAGTAGAAGGTGCCACAATATATATACACATATATGAGATAGAGAGAACCAAGAAGAAATAAACAATAGAAATGATTGAGAACTCAATGAACTCCCTCCGTTTGGTCACAAACTAGCCTTTATATTGCAGGTTGATGATTAAAAATATTCTAGCTCAGAGCATCCTATTTTTTTTACTCACCAAAAGCCCACTGAAACACAGCACCACATTACACAATGGATCCCCTAAGACAATAGGCTGTAGTTTGAAAGATGACAATTCTAACCAGCTGAGCAACCATGTAAAAGCTCCCTCAAAATACAACACTGTATCGGGGGGGGGGGGCACATTGTGGTCTCCGATCATGGCCCAGTCCAACATAAACATAAGAACTCAGTCCTGCAAGCTTAAAAAACACTCCAGTTTCATAGTGTTACTATTTCTTATTGTAGTGACTCATTTCACCTGGAAATACTTGTTTACAGCAAGATAGACAGACCAAGCTGTTGGCAAAAGATTACATTTAATTTAAGTTATATAATGTATGACCAATTCAAAACAATGAATAAATAAGCATCACGTTTGACTGAGTCATCTGAATGCTAAAGGGTTAAGTGTCTTGGTTGGTTGGCTGTCTGGTATCAATCTAGTCGTGTCTGAAATATGACCCTCAGTAACCAAGTGCACAAGTAACAACAACCTGAGGCACTACACTGCAAAGTATGCAGAAAATGTCATCTAAATAGAGGAACATAACCCTTTCCAGATGACATTTAATCCTTTAGCATTCAGGTTACTCTGTTGACTGTAATGTTTATTCAGTTTTGAATTAATCATGCATTATCTCACAGCTTCAAGATTTTGAAGATGTGATTGTTTAATTTTAGAATGACATTGGAAGGTAGGTGTGAGAGGCTAGATCTGGCCAGTTTGAACTTAACACAGGTAGAATAATTTTGGTTGGGTATGGATGGTTTAAATAACACTAAAATTAAAATGGATTTGAAGCAAAACTTCAAATCCTTACACTTAAATATATTAAAATGAAACGTGCTAACCTATAGAGGTTGAATATATCAAGCACTATAGAAGAAACTACTTTCTGCAAGAAGCACCAATAACCACAAATACACAACAAAGTGGGTCATTGAAAACCTTGATACAGTCACTTTACCAGCTAGAAATAACAGCCCGATCTTCCCAAACTATATCCTTCTGTTAAAAAATGGGTACATTGGATGTCAGAAGAACAAAGATAAGAGGGCCATGGGGGACACTTTTAGTCATAAATCTGCTCAATCAAGATTGATTTGGGGCTTAAATTCATAAATACCAGTACCCTACCAAATATTAGTACAAGGTTGTTTTTTGTTTTTTGTCTTTCTGCCTTGTCATTAACGAGAAAACAAAATGCTGTATGCTTCGATAAAGCTTTTTGCCAAGTTGAACGACTTTAAAAAGTTTATAAACCATCTTAATTACTGTCCATCAAAATTTTATGTAAATTTTAACCTTTTTGATGCCAATCCATCTGAAAATGGCTCAGGTACTAAGGTCTAACCTTCCTACTTTAAAGTGATCTAAATTAACAGAAGTTTGAAAACAGGTATTGATGTTTAGGATAAATATATGAGAGTGTTTTGGACAGAGTTAGGTGAGTGACTGGTAAATCAACATGAAATTTGATGGAAGGTCTTAATTTAAATTACTTTAAAACAGCAAATTTGTACTATAAAAACAGGAGCAGTTTAGGGTAAGGTAAATTGATATCAAAAGGTTACAATATATTTGCAGGCTGTTGAGCAATCAATGGGTTTTAGTCTTTTGTTGCAATTGAATTTTTTGCTTACCTAAGGAAAATGGGGATGCACGCACAAATTTTATATAGAGGAAAACTTATGAATGGGTCTTCTTTTTGCATGTACCTCTACTCCATGGAGTTACAATTAGGAAAAGGTACCTTTGGTTTCACCCCAATATAAAAACTTACCTTGGGGCCAAGCCAAAGGTGCCTTTTCCAAGTTGTAACTCCATAGACTAGAGGTACAGGCAAAAAGAAGACCCATTCATTCAGGCCATGTTCACCACTTTCACCTTTTGATAAAGGGCCAATTAAGAAACCTCTATGCATTGTCACAAGAGCTCCTAGAAACAGCAGTCAAATCTTTTGACTCAAAGTTAACCATCTTAAAAAAGGTCCTGGGTTCCCAGTACAAAGGTGACAGGATGGTCATGGTTGTAAGGCCTATATAGTAGAATATAACTAGCCATCACTCACAATGATAGCTAATTTTATTTATTTATTTATATATATATATATATATATATATATATATATATATATATATATATATATATATGGGAGAATGTACGAAAAAAAACAACAGACGAGGACAGGTAGTGTAAACAACAAAAGGATGTATTAGTATGATGCTCGGGAATACGGAAAATATATATACACATATATACACACACACATTCACCCCAGTAGATATACAGGTTTCCTGTCAAAACTACACCATAGAGTTCTAACTTCTAATGGAAAATTCAATCCTCAAACATCAATGTTTCTTTAGTATGTTAATCCCTAAGCCTCTTTGGCCACCAGCTTCAGTTATGGATTATCTGACCACACTACAGAAATCTGTTTTATTAATTGTAATGTTTCTCCCTTAATCCAAGATGGCTCACAACATTGATAAGTTTCAATACAATTAAACAGGAAGAAACTCTTACATTAATTTATAATGAATGGTTTTTAATGTAAGCTGAAAACAATTTAAAACAAACAGTTTTTTATACTTTAGAAGCAAAGGCAGTCTTAAATGGGTTTGCATCAAAAAGGCATAAATGTCCTATTGCTTTTCTAAATTTGTTGCCCCCAAAGAAACAAATTGTTCAGAATATAGATATCCCCCCCCCACACACACACACACTTAACTCTTTCATGACTCCAATTTTTATGCAACAAGATTATAATTAGTATTATAATTTTTAAAACAAAGAATTATACTAATAGTTTAGTGATATCTTTCAAGTAAAGAAATTTCAGTTAGTGAGTTGAATTTGAATATGTTAACAGTAGTTTCATGTGAATTAGTGCTGAAATGGTCAGCCCAGAACTTTCACACTTGGCAGGCTCATGCTAGACTTTTATCATTAATGCTGTATCTCCATGTATGCGTATTTGTGCTTTTGGGTGTGTCTAAGTATGACTGATGCATGACTATAAAACCACTCAAATTTGGGCTGTAATGTCTGATGATCAGTTTGCTCCATGCTGGTCTTATAAGTTGCATCATGTGCAGCCTTGTCATATTCTGTGTCACACTGAATCTCCATGGGAACTATATTAACAGTATATATATCAGTGAAACCCGCTCTCTTAACCACTACACCAAATGCCCGTGGGCATATGGCGTAGTGGTTAAGAGCGCGGGCTACTAACCCCAAGATTCCGAGTTCGATTCCGGGCAGTGACCTGAATAATGATAATAACATTGAAAAATACCTTAGGAATGAGAACCCAGGTTCAAAATTTCCCCAAGACACCTGATGAAGGCTGGAGGGTATATCAGCCGAAACGTGTTAACAACAAACAAGATGAGGACAAATATCCGTCAAGTGTAAATAATGTACATAACTCCTCATCTCGTAAATATAGAACTGGACAATTGGAAGTTCGGGACAAGCTACTGAGGGCTACAGATCAAAAGTGACAGTGCTATAAATGCAAGAGAGGCCTGGAAAGACTGGTAAATAGCGGAAGCAGAGAATTATATCAGGTAGCCAAAAAGGCCACTAGGCATCAGGTTTACATGAAGTGGTGAGGACTGGTCTCAGGATGTTGGGCTTCACAGAGGAAATGACAATGAACCGAGATGTTTGGTGATATGAAGTTCTTGAGAAGACCTGCACATGTCAGGGAAACAGTTCTAGAAGCAGTGTGTGTTCTACCCACACATAACAAAACTTTTCACACACACTACCCCAACAAACCAAACTACATCTCTTCTCTTCCTCTTTCATGCACTATGTTTATCTTTCACATTCCCATCCCGTCCTCACAGCTCTGCTCACTGTATCACTGCTATCCAGTAGTTCCCCACCACCACTCTCTACTCACGTTTCTTTGGCAATGCCCTGCCACATATTATGACCTCTGTACTTTGATCATCTGACATGAGATCACCTCCGCCAATGTGCCCTCCCCTCTCAAAAAATTTTTGTCTTGCAAGTTACTTGGCGATCCTATCAGTGCTGGTGCCAAGTAAAAAGCATCCAGTCCACACTTAAGTGGTTGGTGTTTGGAAGGGCATCCAGCTATAAAAACCATGCTTATATCACATAAAAAGCACTCAGCCCATTCTATGGAGTGGTTGGAGTTAGGATGGGCATCCAGCCATAAAAACCATGTCAAAATAGACACAGAAGTCTGGTGCAGTTTTCTGCCTGGTCAGCTCCTGTCAAACCATCCAACCCATGCCAGCATGAAAGGCAGACGTTAAACAATGATGATGATAGTGATGATATATATATATATGTATTTGTATTCCTAGCACAAATTTTTAACAGTGTTAAACTACATTTTTCTTTAATGCTGCTTGGCACCATCAGAAGTAGACCCTACCTTCAGGTGTCCAAATAGCAATGAGATTCAATTGGTGACTGAAGGGTAATTCTCCACTCACGTTAAATGTATTTATGTTGTGACTGCTCTATTTGATTTGCTTCACGCGTCTAGGATAGTGTTGGTCCTTCTTTGTAAGTTATGGAATTAGCATGAATTAAAGATCAGTCACAAGATTTTGTACTAGAGTGGTACTTTTCTCCAAATATTTATAGTTTATCATGATCATGTTATGTGGCATATATATATATATATATATATATATATATATATATATATATATATATATATATATATATATATGCATGCACATTCATGGACACACATTTGAGTAGTTAGCTAGTTTTCTGTTATATATATATATATATAACAGAAAACTAGCTGACTACTAAAGAATCAGCTGGTCCTCATTGTCAGTGATGATATTACAGAAGACAAGAGAAATTTATTTACTGACAAACTACCTACAGCTGGTTAACATAAATAAACCAATGTGTGTGCAAGAGTGTTTGTGTTTGTATGTGTGCATGCCTGACTGTATGAGTGTGCCTGAGAGAGAGGAAGGGAGATTGTGAGAGTGACAGAATGCAAGAGAATGTGTGAGAAAGAGAGAGAGAGAGAGAATGAATATATGTGAGTGAGGGTGAATACACTGTAGTCCACAGTTCATGCTGAGGAATTTCATCAACTTCAAGTCTCCATCTGGCCAAGACATTAAAGATGAGAAGTGTAGAGGACAGCATCCACTTGGAATGTAGGATATTCAACCCATTCAAACACCCAATCATTTCATTCACCCTCAATAATATTGATTTCTAAGACACAATTCCACAGATGCAGAGAAAATTAAGGGAGCAAAACAAACCTACACCCACTCCCTTTCAGGTCTTGGTTGGTATCTATATTGTATTGTGTCTTCTTGCTTTAACATTGGATGAGATGTAAACGAGTGTCATTGTCATGCAAGCGGTGTCCATTTCCAACCTTCAGTGATAAACACATTTAGTCATGGGGAAATATTACCTTGCTTGGAAACAAGTGAGGGTTGGTGACAGGATGGGCATCTAGCTGTAAAAAATCTGCATCAACAAATTTATCTGACCCATGAGAGCATGAAAAAGTGAATGTTAAGATGAAGAAGCTTGGAATGATGAAAGCAAATCAAAATTGACCCACTTAAGATTTGAACTCACAATATAAAGGGCTGTAAACAAATATTGGTTGCAAATTTTGGCACCAGGGAGAGAGCAAGTTGATTACAATAACCCCAGTGCTCAGCTGATACTTATTTTAATGACCCTGAAAAGATGAAAGGCAAAGTCGACCTTGGCAAAATTTGAACTCAGAATGTAAAGATGGACAGAATGCTGCTAAGCATTTTGTCCGGCATGCTAACAATTCTACCAGCTCACTGCCTTTACAACTAAGGTAATAAAGGTTTCTAACAGATACAAAAGACCTGAAATTTAGAGGAGACAGTTGTTTGTATCAACCCCAGAACTTGTCTGGTACTTTTATCAACCCAGAAGGATGAAAAGTAAAGTTGATCATGACAGGATTGAACCCAGAATGTTAAAACGGATGGACTGCTGCTAAACATTTTGTGCAGCATGCTAAGAATCCTACCAGTTCACTGCCTCAAATCGATACTGCAAATCATTTCGATCAATGCTCCACTGATTCTAAGTCTATTGCTTAGAATTTCCTTTTACACATCAGTCAGTAGACAGTAGCCATGCTGGAGTTACTGGTTTGAAGGATTTTTAGTCATCTTGATCCTAGTACATTTATTTGTTTTAAAGTTTTGTTCTTACTGTTGTCTATAACTGAACTATGAGCAGCACAATACACACAGCGACTTGTTTCTCAATGTAAACACTGGTTGTCAAACAGAAATGGGGACAAAGACGCACACACGTGTGTGTGTATGTAAATATGCGTGGCTTAGTGGTTAGGGTGTTATGCTCCTGATCACAAGATTGTGGTTTTGATTGCCGGACCAGTGGTGTGTTGTGTTCCTGAGAAAAACACTTCATTTCATATTGCTCCAGTCCACTCAGCTGGTAGAGTGGTATTGTTCTAAAGCTACAATAATAAAAAGAAGCACATTGCGAGGTAGACAGCTATACACACACACACACACACGATGGCTTCCACACAGTTTCCATCAACCAAGGCATTGGTCAGCTTGAAGCTATAGTAGAAGTCACTTCCCCAAGGTACTGTGCAATGGGATCGAACCCAAAATCATGTGGTTGTAAAGAGAGCTTCTTAACCACACAGTCATGTCTGCACATGTGTTCCCATTTGTTAAATGCCACGATTTGTGGTTGGCACACTGTTTTGAATAGTATGTCTAATGTGCCTCCCAGATTAACAGCACAGTACACATTTTAGGTGTCTTTTGCAGAGGTCCCTGCTGTGCACATTTGAAGCATTCTTGGTCCTCTTGTATGTGCATCCATCTGCTGACTACAGGCGTTTATACTGCACATGTTCAGCTGGGTGTTGGCCACATCAATCTCACTGCTTAGCAGTGTGACCTTTAAAGGTCACAAGCAATGATCTTTCCTCTCTGGCTAGTCTACAAGTAGAAATACAAGAGTGCACATGGTTCCACTGACATGCACCGAGGCAGGTGCAGCTGCACAGTTAATATGGCAACAGACTGCATGTAAAGAGTGATTGTGGTGATGATGATGGCCATGAAAAAACAGATGTTACATCAGTGAAGGATGGTAACTGTCCCAGTTTCCCCTTGATATATTTGTGGATTAGTACGGAGAGGAGGGAGTTGGATAGAGAGAAAGTGTATGAAACAGGTTGTGAAAAGAGAAAGAGGGGGGGTTAACACAAGAGAGGGATAGTGAGAGAGAAGAACAAGAGAAGATAAAGGAGAGGGGTTGTTTTTTTTGGGGGGGGGGCAACAGCAGTTGCCTGCTAGAAATAGCAGCCAAATCTTCCTCACATCACATCCCACTGTTTATGTAATTGGAAATAAAGTAAGACATGAAGGCAACGGTTGGAATGACCAACAGAGGTCTGTCCTGCTCAATCAAGGCTAAAATGGGGCTTCAAAATAAAAAAGGAAAAAAATCTGTATGAAGACAATATGAAATAATATAGCTGAGAAATGTAATACTGCAGTTGTGATGCATGACCAGAAGTGTGTGTGTGTGTGTGCATGAAAGAGTATGGGGGTAAGGTAAGAGGGAGGCCTGGAGAGGAATGTTCCATTGGATGTGTTGTAAAGATTTACACAAAAGACAGAAGCTGCACATTCAAGGCAGAAGCTGATGTGCAACAAAGAGGCAGCTGCATTAGTAAGAACACACAATGCAAGCTGATGACATCTGCTGGATGGTTGCTGTTGTTATTTAGCCCCAGGTCAGGCCTGACTGAGAAGACCTATCCTGTCAGTTCCTCTTTTACTATTACTACCACCATCACTGTAGTTTCTGCATCCAGAAGCTGTCAAATTTCAAGTTCCCCATTCCAACAGGCCTACTCAACTCATTTACCCACCACATTGGGGCCATCTTCTCTACAAGAACTGGCACAAACCCATTTTGCCCAGTTCTAACTCCTCAGCTCACAAGAACACTCTACCTGCACCAGTTTCCAACAGGCAAAAAGTCACAGATTCTTGGGACAAAGTAATTAGTGATTATACTGATCCCAATACTCTAACTGCTATTTTATATCATCAGCTCTACAAAGCACAAAAGTACAAGTTGACGGCACAATTTGAACTCTGGACATAAAGTAAAACACATTTTTTCCAGACACTCTAACAGTTCTGCCAGTCCAATACATAATATAAATTACTTGATATAATAGAGTTCAGTTTTATTCATTATAGTTGTGTGTGTGTGTGTGTGTGTGTGTGTGTGTGTGTGTGTGTGTGTGTGTGTGTGTGTGTGTGTGTGACTGTTATGTGCATGTGTAGGTGTGCTACTAAATATACTGTCTATTATATTATGTAGTCTAACCCGTTTTATATAATCAGCTTAATTACAGAATTTTTTTTGGAAAGCCTCAAAGTCCTTGTTTGTAATTTAACATACACACACGCACACTTGTACACACACACACTTGCACACACACACTTGTACACACACACACAACAGCTGTACATTTTCTCAGTAACAATGGCATGTCACATTTTACCTGACAGTAGAAATACACAGGCACACACAGCCAGTCAGACAACTAGTGGACGGGAGGGTGGGGTAAAAGGACATGTACAAAATGAGAGGGGTGAACAGCACAGACAAAGATGTGAAAAGGAGAGAGACAGAAAGGAGGAAAGAGAAAGGAGATATAAAAACAAAGAGACATGAAGACCTGGAGATAGAGACATGAAGAGTAACAGAAAGAGACGAAGAGATGGAGAGTAAGAAAAAGTGAGACAAGCAGAGTGGTAGAGAGAGAGAGAGAGAGAGAGAGAGAGGGACAGTGGGAGGGGGGACACGTAAAAAAAAGGAAAAAAAAGAGGAAGAGTGAAAGGAGCTAAAGAGTGTGAACTAAGTGAGGAGACAGTTACACTGGTGAGGAACATCAACTGCAAGCTGATTACCATTAGTTTCAGGTACTGAAAGAACATATGTGGATACAAAATGTTTTCAAAATAGGTATGTGGCAGCATTACATTATTATAGGAACATCCAGTAGTAGAAAATGTATCTCAACCAATTTCCATCCAAAAATGGAAAAGTGGATGTTAAATGATAATTACATACATGCACACACACAAACACACACATAACCATCATTTAATGCCCATCTTCCATGCTGGCATGGAATGGATGGTTTCACAGGAACTGGCAAGCCAGGGGGACTGTGCCAAGCTCTGTCTGCTTTGACAGTTTCTACAGCTGGCTGTCCTTCCTGCTGATACCAACCACTTTACAATGTGTACTGGGAGCATTTTATGTGATACTATATATAAATATATATATATATACATATATATAAATGTGATTATGAGGTCATGGGTTTGATTATTAGACAGAGCAGTGCATGGTGTGTTTGAGCAAGATATTTCATTTCATATTGCTCCAAGTTTATTCAGTATATTCTTCTGGACCATTTTGCTGAACTGCTAAGTTACAGGGATGTAAACACAGTAACACTGATTGCCAAGTGGTGTGTGTGTGTGTAGGATGGACAGACAGACAAACAGGCTTCTTTTGGTTTCTGCCTACCAAATCCAATCAGAGTTTTGGTTTGCCCAAGGCTACTAGGGTGCTATGCAGTGGGACTGAACCCAGAACCATGTAGTTAGGAAGCAAACTTCTTATAACGCAGCACCTATAATATATAGGTGCAATGTATATATAATTTATCATTCATCATCTAACGCCCGCTTTCCATGTTGGCATGGGTTAGACAGTTTGAGTGATAAGCCAGAGGGTTGCACAAGGTTCCAGTCTGAATTTGGTATGGTTACTACAGTTGGATGCCCTTCCTAACGCCAACCACTCCGAGGGTGTAATAGGTGCTTTTTACATACCACTGGCACAGGTGCCATTTACATGACACTGACAACAGCCACAACTACGGTTTCACTTGAGTCTTCTCAAGCACAGCACATCATGAAAAGTCTGTCACTTGACATCGCCTCTGCAAGGCCTGACATTCAAAGATCACACTACTGGCAATGGCCACGATTACAATTTCACAGGTGCCATTCACATGACATTAGCAATGGCCATACACTATAATTATATTCAAACAGTCACGTACAGACAGATGAGAGGCTTCCTATAGTTCCTATCTGTACAGAAGTCTGATATCAAATCCACTCACAAGAAATTAGTTAGCTAAAGGCCATAGATAAAAACATTTCCTCAAAAAGTGAGACTGAACACAAAACCACATGGCTACAAAGTGAATTCCAAGTCCACACAACTAGGCCCATGCCATCACAGAGAGGTGTGTGATTAAAAAGTTTGTTTCCCAAATATTTGGTTTGGGGTTCACTTCTGCTACAAATCACCTTGGGCAAATGTCTTCTTTTTTATGCTTGCATGGGTTAGATGAAATTTGTTGAGGTATTTGGATGTCTGTTGTGTTGCCAACCCATAACCTGTTTCGGAGCATGGCCAGACATGATTTTTGTGGAAGACTGGAAATTAACACCTCATGTATGAGGATGATGCTTGTTTACAATCATCACATGATTGTGCCCAAGTCACCATACAGTGGAATGAACTCAAAACAACATGGTTAGGAAGCAAGCTTAATCACACAGCCACAACTGCATTTATAATACATAGGCATATGTACATACACACACATACAAAGATGTGTGGACCAATGAAAGAAAGCGACATTCAACACATTTAATGGGAGTTAAATGTTTAAAAGAGTTTGATTTGGCCCCATGCAATCTTACAGAAACCTAGGTGACCCCAACGAGCTAGGTTTCTGTAAGATACCTACAAAATTTTGTATGGGACCAGATCAAACTGTTTTAAATAATGATGATAATATATATATGGGACTGCTGAACTCTACACTATTTTTCCCCTCATTCCTTTCAATTGAGGAGTGTAGACTCGAAATGGAAAAGACTTTTCCATTTTTCCCAAGCGTCAAACTAATACATCTGCTTGTTGTTCCTATACCTGTCTGTCTTTTGTTTTTCTGTAAATTTGAACTACACACACACACACACACAGAGAGTCAATAGGTGAGAGCGAGATAAGCTCAGTATAGAAAACACAGCAGTGCTCGAATGAATTCCATTCTAACAACCATGCTACATGGCAGTGAAACATGGGCTGTAACTGCTGAGGACATACGTAAGCTCGCAAGGAATGAAGCCAGTATGCTCCGTTGGATGTGTAATGTCAATGTGAATACCCGTCAGAGTGTAAGTATCTTGAGAGAAAAGCTGAACATTAGAAGCATCAGTTGTGGCGTGCAAGAGAGACGATTGCGCTGGTATGGACATGTGGTGAGAATGGAGGAGGATAGCTGCGTGAAAAAGTGCCACACCCTAACAGTTGAGGGAACCCGTGGAAGTGGTAGGCCCAGGAAGACCTGGGCTGAGGTGGTGAGGCAAGACCTTCGTACATTGGGCCTCACCG
>NC_069005.1:19225157-19254925 GCF_001194135.2 Octopus bimaculoides | reverse complement strand
TATATATATATTATATATATATATATATATTATATATATATATTATATATATATTATATATATATACATGGGAGAATTTACGAAAAAAACAGACGAAGACAGGTGGTGTAAACAAATGGATGTATTAGTTTAACGCTCGGGAATAGAGAAAGTCTTTGACGTTTCGAGCCTACATAAAGCCGAAATGTGTTTATCTGCAATACTTCTCTCTCCCATAAATATATTTATACATATATATAGCAATTCAGGCATATTTAATCTTATAGCTAAGTTTCTGCCAATCAGAAAAGTTTGATTGCAGAGCATAGTTTTTACTTTGAAAGATTCTATACAATTTGCAAGTTATTTCATCTGGAAAACAGCACAGCAGTCTTGATTTATCTTAATATATAAAATCCGTTCTGTCTGTCTGTTTGTGCGCTTATAACTCGAGTATTGTTCACCCGATCACACTGAAATTTTAAACATGGATACATGAGAGCAGGGCATTCCGTAATGTAAAAAGATTTTCAAAATTGTTAGTTTCAAAGTGAGAATCACTATTTTTGTAATCTTTATGTCCTGTTTGTTCCACCATTAAAACAACCAGTTGCTCAGACAGCCAGAACATACCATTTCGCAAGAAACAAGGGGAGTATAGGATGACAGTCAGCCAAAACTGTTGCTATGCTGTCTCTCTTCTCTCTGTTGGGTTAATAATCTTAATCTTTAGTTACAGTTTCTCATTCAAACTACATAATAGACAGAATTGTCGGATTAAGACAGTAGGGTGCTTTGAGGGAGATTTTGCTGCTATTTCTACAAGGTCTTGCTACCATGTAGAGATCTCCCTTGCTGGCTTATACATACATACATACATATATATATAAATAAAATACTTAAAGCAACAGGTGTCAAATACAAAAGCCAAGGTCCATGCAGTGTCATGGGCCAAAACAATTTCCAGCTTCTTGCCTAATGCGAGCCCAGAGCAATCTTATCTCTTACACTATTTCAGTATTACGTCTGTATTGTTATGCGAGATGCTGTCCTATATATTATATATTCCTTATGCCTTCCAAAACCAAGTTACATATTTTGACGTATGGCGTATCAAACGATTCAGTACTATTTTGGCTAATTTCCATTCACATGTCAAAAATTAAACAATCTTTTCCACAAATCAACTATTGTAAAAATTTTATATGATGTCACATTTTCTATATGTGTTATTTCTTTACTACCCACAAGGGGCTACACACAGAGGGGACAAACAAGGACAGACAAACACGGATTAAGTCGATTATATCGACCCCAGTGCATAACTGGTACTTATTTAATCGACCCCGAAAGGATGAAAGGCACAGTCGACCTCGGCGGAATTTGAACTCAGAACGTAGCGGCAGACCACTAAGCATTTCGCCCGGCGTGCTAATGTTTCTGCCAGCTCGCCGCCGACACTTTCTATATGTGTGTGTACCTTAAAAGACATCAATCATCACGAAACACACCTTCACTCACTCTCTCTCAACCTCTTTCTCTCTCACATACATGTGCAAGCACGCACGCACACACATCCATTTCATATAGACGTACATACATCTTTCACTTCCTGTTCTTTTCGCTTTCTCTTTTCTCAATTTGTACTATCTGCAAATAAAATTTTTATGGATACAACTGCTTACAAAAATAGGGATTAATGGATAATTTCTTTCTATGTTCATAATTTTTTGTTTACAATATTGGGAAAAATATGCCACCAAAGAACCAAGCATAAAGCAAGGATGATTGTAGAAAACCAAAGGCAAGAGTCTGAAGAGAGAAGCTAGATGAGGTTTTCTCAAGATCAGCAAATGTATGTTGCAGCACTTAATGCTGGATCAATGTTTTAATGATTAGACAGAGGTCCAATAGAATAGCTCTCAGAAACAGACTACATACAAATTCATTCTTCACAACTCCTGAAGCCGTTTTCAGATATGATCCATCCCATTCTTATAAAAATAATAACTGTCTAAAATTGGTGTGCTAAATACAAATTGTGTTTTCTGTAGAGCTTTAAAATTTTCAAATGAAACAAATAATATATGCTGCTCAGGCGGTCAGGTAACATTGCCAGCACTACCAGCTCCTTATCAACGTCTTATAGATCTTCTAGAAGGCATTTCCATCCAGTCAAAGGATTTTCTGAACAATATCAGACAATACAACTCTGCAAATGACATTGTTTGGTGCATCTAAGAAGATAGATAAATATGAATTTATGACAACGTCAAAGTTCAAAGGTAAGTCTATCACCTCATTGGTTCCCTGTTACCCCCAAATGAACAACCACAGTTCTTCTAAATTTACTTTATGAGTGATTTAGGACAACAAACCCGAAGGAGGTGTCGACAATTCAGATGATGGGTCATGTTAGACAGCGCTGACTGCTGCAAAAGAGAGTACATCCACTGACAGCTTCTCAGTGTGTTCAAAAATCAAATAACCCCCACAGGTTAGGGCCTGAAATACTCCAAACAGACGCATAGCATATCGCTTAGACAAATTAGCCCATCATTTACTCCACAAATGTTTTGTTGTCAGTGCTGAACTTTCCCATATCACCTGTTTCAACATAACCGTAATTATATACAAACGATGCCATTTTAATCCTGAGCAAGTAATAAATAACCCTTCAAACCATATACAAATATATACATACATATTTAAATAATGTACTATATATATATATATATATATATATATATATATATATACACACACACATCATTTAGATAATGTATATATAGAGTCTTTTACTTGTCTCAGTCATTTGACTGCGGTCATGCTGGAGCACCGCACTAAAGGGTTTTTAGTCAAAGAAATTAACCTCAGGACATTCTTTGTAAGCCTAGTACTTATTCTGTTGGTTCCTTTTGCTAAACAGTTAAGTTATGCGGACATAAACACACCAACATTGGTTGTCAAGCGATTGACGGGGGAGGGGTGCAAATACAGACACACTCAAATATATACATATATATATATATATATATATATATATATATATATATATATACGATGGGTTTCTTTCAGTTTCCATCTGCCAAATCCAAATCCGAGGCTACATTAGAAGACACTAGTCCAAGGTGCCATGCAGTGCATCTAAACCCGGAATAATGTGGTTAGGAAGCAAGCTTCTTAGCACACACCTACACCTGTAACATTTTATATTTTTATATATTACATCAATGTATATATGATATATCACATACATAAAATACAATATATAACCTCTATGTCACACATTATGTATAATACAATATATATATATATTGCAGTAACTAAATAAGAATTGACTTGAACTAGGTTGACCCATCCAAGCCTATGCCAGCATAGAAGGTAGACATGAAGCAGTAACATACATACATACATATATGTTACTGCCTTAAATTAGTGTAAACAGGACACAGACCCTTAAATGTCAGAGCCATAATAACACTGCTTGGAGGTCCAGGATAAATGAAACAGTTTGGAATGAACCAAAGCAGCAGTGGCTGTAATGATGATGATGATGCTGCTGCTGCTAAGTAGGTGGGAAGGGTCAAACAACTAACAGTACAGTGATTAAGTAAAGAGATTTTGAATAGAGATTCCAATGAGAAGGGTTGAGGAGGAAAAGGGAGAGGTGTAAGGAAAAGGAGGAAGGGAAAGAGTGAGAAAGAGGGGGATGGGGAGAAAGGAAAAGGATAGAGGGGGAAGAGAGGAGAGAGAGAGAGAGAGAGAAATACCATGGCAAGTAAGAATGATTTCTTTTAGTGTGACCCAAGGTCACATTCAATGGCTGAGCAGATCAACCTTCAACATTTGATTGTTGATCCTTCTATGGGGTCCTTTGAGGAACAAAAGGGCATGGGTTGGATGGGGGGAGGGGAATTACATGCCATAAAGCATTCTTTCTGCTGCTTTACCACCTATCTATCAAAGTTGACCTTTGCAGGATTAGAACCCAGAACAAAGAGATGGAACAAATACCCAATGGTGGTTTCTTTTTTTTTTGACCAACACCATAACAGTTCTGCCCTTCTATCTATTATTAAGTTTCTAACATGAACACAGGGACAGATAGATATTTGAGAGGAGAGAAAAAGTTGATTAGAATGAACTGGAAAAATGAAAAGCCGGGTCGACCTTGGCAAGATTTGAACTCAAAATATAAAGAACAGAAAGAAATACTGCAAGATTAATGATTCTGTCAATCTACCATCCAATTAATTAGTACTGTTTCCAGCATAGGCACAAAGGCCAGATATCCAAAGGCAGGAGGTTGGTCATTCACATCAACCTCAGTACATGACTGGTATTTAATTTCATCCAATTCTGAAAGAAACGACGACCATGGCAGAATTGGAACTCAGAATATAAAAAGCAGTAAAATGTTACAAAACATTTTAGTCTCGGCTTGAGAGATTCTTGAAAGAAAAACAAGTAAGGAAGCCCAAACTATAAAAGTATAAAATGAGGAATCTCAATGTGGGAAAGAGTTACCTAGGGTCAATCAAGGAACCCCACAGATCCAGGATTTCTCTACCTATCAAGAGCAAGTGCCTTCTAACTATGCTCTTTCACCTTTTGAAAAAATTCACCTTCCTCCAAACCCTTGTCTTGCCAAGTGGAACTTGAAGTTGACAAGGACCTGACCAAAGATGAACATATCAATCTTCAGGAAAAAAAAAAAGCAAAAAAAAGCCCACTCTCATATTCGGCAGAGGAAAATTGCCCAGTCCTTTCAGGACAAAAGATGTTATGGCAATTCTTAAGATGGGCTTGATTGATAGCTAAATCAATCCTACACACAGCAGTTGTTTGAAATGATTGCATGGTAAGAAGCTTGCTTCTCAAACAAGATTCCAGGTTCAGTACCAATGTGTGGTACCTTGGTCAGGTGTCTTCCACTCTAGCTCCAGGTCGACCAAAGCTTTGTGAGTGCATTTTGTAGATGGAAACTGAGAGAAGCCCATTTTGTGTGTGTGTGTGTGTGTGTGTGTGTGTGTGTGTGTGTGTATACACACACACACTTATGCATGTGTTTATCCCTCACCCACTTGAGAAGTGGTGTTGGTTTAGTTACATCCACATAAGAGTGTTGTGCACCAAGACACAGTAAGTACCAGACTTTAAAAAAAAAGCACTGAGGTTGATTTGTTTGACTAAACCCTTCAAGGCAGTGCCCTAGCATGGCCGCAATCCAATGAATGAAACAAGTAAAAAGTTAAGTTTGCATGAAGAAAGGTTTCGTTGCTCTGTATGGTCTTGGACATTAGCACACATCCCACATTTGGGAGTGAGAAACATTAAACCTAGTACTTATTTTGTCAATCACAGGAAGATAAACAGTAAAGTTAACCCCAACAATATCTGAAGTCAGTAATATTTTCTTACAAAGACACACAGGCCTTAACACAGAGTTAACAGCCCCACTATTTGACTGTAAAGATAGTGATGTAAAGTAAAACTAGAAACTAACTCATTAGCCATAACCAGCCCAAATATTCTGTTTTGTATACGAATCAGCCAGATCCCACCTCTCATGTCTTCTCTGCAACATCATTCTAAAGATAGTCCAAAGCATTGATGTGGGTGCTGGTATCATGTAAGAAGCACACACTGTAAAGTGGTTGGCACCAAGAAGGGTATCCAGCCATAGAATCCAAGCCAAATAGACTATGGAACCTGATGCGGGCTCTGGCCTTGCCAGTTCCTGTCAAGCTGTCCAATCCATGCCAGCATAGAAAACATTCAATGTTGATGGCGATGATAGAAACAAAGCCAGAAGTTTGAGAGAAAGGATTAAACCAACTCTAGTATTTGACTATTTTATTACATTGAAAACCCCAGAGGGATAAATAGTAAGGTTGACCGCAGCAGGATTTGAACTAAAATACTGTAAAGACACCTTCCTCACTGATCCTCTAATGACTGCCACTTCAAGAACAATCTTTCTTTGCAATAATGATTAATAATAATAATGAACAATATACAAGAATATTCTAGGTACATAAACTGCAGACAATAAAATGCCAAGAGACAACAGCTGCATGCGTTACTCCTGTTACTCTTTAAACCCAGGTCAGTCTTGGACAAGCATATATCATCAAAGACCTTATCATAACCATCCTGTTTTTTCTACAGGCAGGAAATACAAGACCACATTAACGAAATATGGCTGCTATTTCTAGCAGTTCAATCGACCATGTTTAAACATCTTTACTGGCTCACCCAAATTATAAGAGTGTGAACTGATAAGAATGCTTGTACATGGTCGCTGGACATGCTAGAAATAGTAACCAAATCTCAGTTAATGTGACTTCGAGTTTCCTGCTTACAAGAAAGGACAAAATGGTGATGATGGCAAAGCCTTTACTCATCAGTTTGTTTGAGCAATGAAACTGGCTGAGCACTCAGAGTTTCACCGGAAGTTCTAGTTTTGAATCCCACCAAGATGAACTTCACCTTTCGTTCTCCCAGTCAGTCTTCAACTACCCCTCTCCACTCCTGTCTAAACCTGGGTTCACATGACCCTTGGGGGGTTCATACAAGATCTTTTTGTTGAAATTTATGAGCAATAAATTACTTATACTTTTACAATACACAAAATATCTTAATATTTTATGCAATTCCTAATATCTAAGTATAAAAATATAATAGGATTTTTTTTAAATATCGAATGGCCGTGAGAGCCCACCAGGGTAAAAGAGGAATCAAGGGAGTTCATAAGTACAAAAAATGGTTAAGAATCACTGATTTAATCCATTGCCCCCCCCCCTTTTTTTTTGCTATCCTCTTAAAATCGAGGCCTGGTGCCTATGTAAGATCTAAAATTATGATAATTACAAACGCATGCACAAGAACAACGGTCTTAATGCTTGTGTGAAGATGTGGGGATTTAATCTACCTCAATATTTTATCGAACAAACCAATAAATAGCCCTTGTTTTATGCAGTCGCTTGACCTCCTAGAAATAGCTAAATCACCCTTAAACTGGGGGGGGGGAAGACAAGGCTTATGAAAGAAAAAAATAGTAACCACTTCAACATCTTTATTATTTGGGCTGCTCAGTCAATGTGAGGTTGAAGAATCTAAACTGCAATCGGTACCTTATTTAAGCGACTTCGAAAACAAATAAAGGCAAAAAAAAAAAAAAAAGCAAAGTGCAAACTCCCAACAGGATTTGAACTCGGAGCATGAAGGGGGCGTAATTAAAATGACCAAGCTATTCAACCCGTCGCTCCACCTTTGTTATCCACCACTCCATACTAAATTATAATAATGACTACTTTTTACTGGTGAGGAGGAGGAGTTATAGTCACATTGAACAGACCTAGTAAATTACTTGTAATTTCATTTCAAGACAACCAGGTAAAAAGTATTGCACACGCTATATGCATATACATATATATATATACATACATAGATACACATACTACACGCTATCACCATAGTATAATAGTTTAACATGTCAATGAAGACAAATATATGGCTGTAAGTCTATCCACCCCAGTGTCACAAATAGGGTTGGTAGATGTGAATGTGTGTATGTATATGTGCGTGAGTATTATATATAAAACCATGTGTGCGTATGAGTATAAATGTAGAAGAAAAAGTACTATATATATGATCATGTGCGTGCGTGTATGAATATAAATGTAGAAGAAGTATTCAATATATATATATATATATATATATTATTTAATTCAAGCCGGAGCTTTTACCTCGTTACTACTTTTGAGTTTCTACTTCCCGTTAGTCACGGATGTATGTATATACGTACGTAAGCATACATGTGTTAGAGCGGTTCATATATATATGTACATACATATACCCGCACGAGTACATACGCCAAAAAACGCGGGTGGCACACACCTCTCTCTCTCTCTATATATATATATATATATATATGTGTATATATACACACACACAGAGAGTGTGTGTACGTGACAGTATTATATAAGGTTGTGGGGATAGACAACGGATTAGTAATATGTATTTCTACAGAGAAAATGATATTGCTCATCGAAAGCCAAACTCCTCTCGTAACAAGGAGGATACTTGGAAAAACAAGGATCAGAAGATTTCAATAGACATATATGTGTACGTATATATATACATACACACACTTTTATTAATATTTAGCACAAAAGAGTGACTCAAGGTCCAAGAGTTTCGTGTGTTGGTATATATAAAATAAAGACGATATCGAATAACGCCACTAAAAATACACATACGCGCTCATGTATGCTTGTATGTGTGTGTGTGTATATATATATATATATATATATACACACACTAGAATGTGCGCAGCGTGTGTGTAGATATATATGTATGCATGTATATAATTACGCGAATGCGTACCGCCCATGATGGGCAAAGAGCAGAATGAATTCATTTATGGTGTCGCATAAGCAATGTGAACAGAACAAAACTCGGAGTAGCTTACGGACTGAAAACCTCAGCCTAGTAGTCGCACTGTAAAAGAACTCAATATTTGAGAAACAGTCTTTGAATATATATGTGTAAATGAGAAATGCATGTGAATATGTTTAAGTATGTATGTATAAATGTCTGTTTAATAATGCATGTATGTGGGAGTGTTTAAAAACGTGTTTTAGTGTATGTGTGTATGTATTTAAGAATGTATGACTGCGTGTATATATATATATATGTCGTTAAAAAATAAATAAATAAACGGCAGCAAAAAATTTTTTAGTCAAATAAATTACCTTTCATTTGTTTGTCAAACTGAAGTTGGTAGTCCAGCTAATAGATATGGAAGTTGAGGGTGGGATTAAATATTTAGACCAGACATTTTAACATCGATATCAAAAGAAAAATAAGAAAAAGGAAATGTGACAACTCGAAGAGGTAGACACATTCCTTCCTACAAGGGACAGACACACAGAAGTGGGTGTATGTGTGTATGCGTGTGTCAACGGCTTCAAAGCAGGACCAGATGGCAATTTCAGAAAGTCAACAAGGAATGATTAGAACAGCTGGTGAGGCTCCGATAACAACAGTTGATGATAGGAACGGGAGTGGTGTGTGTGTGCGCGCGCGTGTATTTACGTCAAGGAATGGTGTACGTGTTTTAATATTGAAGTGTGTGCAGCGACGGCATACAGACATACAGAAATGTGTGTGTGTACGCATGCACTTTTAAGTACTTATATATGTGTGTTAGTATGTGGATGTGTTGGCTACAATATCAAAGGAAGGGAAAAAAGATGGTGACAAACAAAAAGATTAATACTAATAATTCAACAAACCTGTATCAGAACGCTCTGGAAAAACTCAACTGACTTCTCTGTTGTTCACTCAAAGAAAGGACAACCAGAGAAGACTTGTAAAAATTTCCCACTAGAGGAAGGTAGAGTTGGGTGAAGAGAGGGCGGCAGCGGCAAAGAATAGGTAGGTAGACCGCGGCGTGTGTGTGAGAAGATGAGGACGGGCGACTTGGTAAGTGACACCAAGCCAAGACAAGTCCAGGCCAGGTCAACTTAAACCAGTGACCACATCAGACGAAAGACAGATAGAATAGTGAGTGACAGTGTATGTATGTGGGAGTGTGTATGTGTGTCTGTCCCCCAAGTCCCACTGAAAGAAGGCAACGGTTGTGCGCCTGGGTAACGCGAGCAACTCTCGCTTGGGCGATGAGAAATGAAAGACAAGAGTGGGTAGAGGCGATAAAAGACAGATAGGAACAAAGAAGGGGAAAAAAAATTCAACTTCACCTACACAGATACTAATTATGCCACATTCTTGTGAAAGAAGGAGGGGGTGGTGCTCTCCGCTATACATACATACATAGCCTGTATAACAAGCTTTATAACTGCTGCTGCTGCTGCTAGAGATACTAAATTCTGTCGCCGCTACCACCCACTACCACTGTTACTGTTGTTGCTACAGTGTAACAGCGGCAGCAGCAATGTTATAAGAAGCAGCAGCAGCGCCTGTGGTACCAGTAATAACAGTAGCACAGCAACAGTTTATATATACATAAATATGCATACAAACGCAGACATATATTCATACACATGTGTATATATGATATGCATATAACACACATCCTTATATACTGAGGTATATCCTTTATATATATATATATATATATATATATATATATGTACGCACATCTTTAACTATACATACACGCACGCACAGACACATGTAGTAGTAGTAGTAGCAGCAGTAGTAATACTAGTAGTAGTAGTAAATGTTATCAAAACAGCCGTTGTTGTTGCATCCTATAGCAATCACAACAACAATAGCAGCAGCAGCAGCAAATACTGTCGTCGTTACGACGACCGCAACAGAAATAGCAGTCAAATCCTTCAAACCACACCATACCGTTTAAAAAATATTCAAGGAAGTGCTTCTGAAAAATATGACAAGATGGTCATGGCTAGAACACCAATCTCATATCTATTTATTCATACACAAATAAATGTAAGACTTTTGCACACAAAAGTAATTTCAGCCACAGCAACAACAGAAATTGCATAAGTGGAGGGACTTCACTGCTGTTATCGATTTCTGTAGAAAAAGTACACAAGGCCACAGATTTCATTTTAATATTTTATTTTTTGTGGGTGGTGTGTGACAGTGGCGGCGGCGATGTTGGCGGTGAACGGGTAGAATCGATTCAGTTCTATTCTAATTAACCCTAATATATAACTGATATGTTTTTTTCTCTACAGGACATTTTCTTTTATTACACAATTCCCCCCTAGAGGGATTTGAACTGAGAATGTTAAAAGGATGATGTTTTAATATACTGGTAGTATTTGCGTTTAGCATTCCACCACCACCACCACCTCTCCCTGTCGAGTGAGAGAGGGGGGAGAGAAAATACAAAGAAGGAAAGAGAAGACATAAGACTTGGAGTCAGTAGAAAAAGGAGTCGAGACTGAAATAGAGAGGGGGAAATAGAGTGGAAGAGAGACAAGAGGAGGGGAGGAGAGAAGAGACAGGAGACAGAAGGAAGAGAAAAACAAATAAGTGGAAGGAGGGGTGATGACAAAGAGAAGTAAGAAGATAGAAGGGAGAAGAGAAAGGAGACGAGAGAGAGAGAGAGGAAGGGTAGATATGGAAAAAGAGAGAGAAAACGGGGAAGAGAGATAGATAGAGAGAGAAGAGATATCACACACCTCTGCACTGAGAAACTGGTAAGAAGACTACGTAATAAATCGAGTATCCAGCTTAGGATCTCGTGACATAAACGTTGTATCTAAGAACAGCTCGATATTGTATGAGAAACGGGTAGGGAGGTGAGAAGTAGTGAATCAGGGATTTTTCGTCAGAGAAAATTCGCCTTGGTTTATGTCATTTTGTTTATTTCATTTTAAAGCTTAAACTGTTTTATTCTGAAAACACAAGATGTAACAAAAGAGACTAAAGCATGATGGACTCTGTATGGTCGTTTTATTTGCTAGAAATAACAACTAAATTATCCAAAAACTTACCATCTTTAGAAAAACAAAACAAAAACATTGAATAATGTAGTCCTGAAAGTAGACGTGGATGCTCATGGCTAGAATGCTTTAAAGCTCAGCAACAACAATAATCAGTGGGGCAATTAGAAAATATTGGTATTTAATTAATCTCCCTTATGTTGTGAGTTGAAAATCCTATTGCCAAAGAAAGAAAGGTCAGCATTGCCTTTCATCACTGTGAGAGTAGAAGTTGAAATATAGAAATACCAGTTATATACTCAGGTTTGATTTAATCAATGCGTTTAATCCATTTCCTGGAAATCGACTGACCCTGCTGTGCCAATATGAGAAATCAATATTTGCATAGATTCAAAAAATGGTGTGTGTGTGTTTTACTTGTCTCAATCACTGGACTGTGCCCAGTTGGAGGTTACTGCCTTACAGGGTTTAGTCAGACAAATGAACCCCAGTTCTTTTTTAAGCAAAAATGTTAGCTCTGAGCTGATGGATGGGACTGCAAATTTGTCCTGTTCTAGATTGCTTTCCCCACCCCATAAAATATCTGGTGACCTTGACCGTTTCAGACCTGTGGTGTTGGGACTGTCTTTGGAGGCTGAGGCAAAATGGGAGGAATAGAGTTAGGCTGGAGTGAAAGGTAGCTACTTCAGAACAGCAGAAACCATCATAATAGTAGAGAAAGAGCAGACACAGAGAGAGAGAAACTGCTGCCGATGCAAATTAATGGTTGAAGACAGTTGGTGATAGAAGCTGTGCCAAAATCAAATAGTCTCCATTTGAATGTGGTCAAACAAGATATCCTCACCAATGGTCAATTTCGATTACTTTAAGACAAGAAGTTTATAACATGAAATCTGAGGAAGTCTGTGGCAAACTGTTATATAAAGGGTTAGGTAGGAGCAGTCCTCAAATGAATTATTTTTTCTTTCTTGGTGAGTCTGGAGAAAAGAATAATACCCAAGACCCTTTGCAAGCCCTCCAAAACTGGTCGTTTTGATGCCATTCATATTCTTTTTAAACAGTTGCGGGTCAACACATGCAAGGGAGAAAGAACGGGACGTAGCGGTCGATGCAGACACTGGTGAAGTTGGATGCAACAATGGAGAGAATGAAGGAAAAGGTGGAGAGAAGGGTGGATTGGTGGGTACCTGAGTGATGAATGTACAAGAGCCACCAGCTCTGAGGAACAGATGCAATTATAGTCTAAAATAACATGGAGTAGTCACAAATAGAACGGCTGATCAGCAGCTTGCTTAGGAGTGTCACTTCCTTTTGTACAGCAGTTCAGCTCAGCCATAAAAATTGCTAACATGATTGTTAAATCTTCTTAACTGTGATGTTCTTAAAGACAGTCATGAATGGAATGTCTGATCATCCACTTACTTGATCAGGAGGTTATTTGGGATATAAAGAACAACTGACAACACTTCCTACAGTAGTTCAACTCAGCCCAGCCACATAAATTGTTAACAGGATAGTTAAACTCTTCTTACTGTGATGCTCTTAACTGCTGGGAACCAACGACTATCACAGATGGAATAATGTTGGCAAAAAAAAAAGAAAAAAGAAAAGAGGCAACAAAAAAAATCAACCAACCAAAAATGAAAAGAGTGCAATCATCCTTAAAGCCTTAAGGTTTAAATTCAGTAAAATTACTCAACAGGAGAGATGTTGCTGAGAAAAGGTTTATTAACCATCAGAGAAATGAGAAGTTTAAGGCCAACCATTCTTTCACTCAGTAATGTTTATTTAGAGAAAACGACAGAAAAGAAAAAGGTGGAAAACCAGTACAGGAGACCATCACAAGCCAATGAAAAGATTTCCACAGGAACAGTTGATATGCTGGAAGTAGCAACCAAATCCCCCTTAACTCTTTAGCATTCAAATTACTCTGTCAAATGTAATGCATATTGCTTTGATTTAACCTGCATTATCTTGCAGCTTTGAGAGTTTGATATGATTGTTTATTTTTAGAATGACATTGTAGGGTAGATGTGAGAGGCCAGATCTTGGCCAACTGGAACTTAAAAACATTTACAGTCAATGTGAATGCTAAAGGTTAAATCATACTTTATCATCTTTATCTTTCACTTGTTTCAGTCATTAAACTGCAGCCACACTGGGGCACTGCTAAGCTATGGGGATGTAAACACACCAACACCGGTTGTCAAGCAATGGTCAGGCACAAACATAGATGCAATGAATTTTTTGTTAAAGAAAAAGCTTAGTTGTCAATCACAAGTGAATATGACCTGGTGGCATGTACCTGGCTTTCAATAATTGTTTGAGGTGCCTGTTTAGTACCAAGCAGGCATAGATACTCTCTTGGCCATTCCACCCTTGATCTGGTAGAGCATCACAGATGTGACAGCTGCACCAGCTATTGGTTGGTACTCATTTGCAGCTGAGCAAACTGGAACGAAAGGAGGTGCCTTACTCAAGGACACAATGCATTGTTGCCTAGTCTGGAAATTGAACCCATGACCATGACCATTAGGCACCTTCACATATTCTTAGACAAACATATACATACATACAGCCAAAATGCTCTTCTAGCTGCCAACCCTTTTAGTTACTTCTGACACACAGGAACACATATCACCACTACCATCACTAGTTAACGTCCACCTGTCCACGCCTGCATGGGTCAGATGGAATTTGATGAAGCAGATTATTCTATGGCCAAATGTCCTTACTATCACCAACCCTCACCTGTTTCCAGGCTAGGTATTATTTCCCTATAACCAGACATGTTTTCATGGAAGACTGGAAATGAACAACATTGCTTATATGATAGTTATACTCATTTATAACTATCACATGATGTCAAGGCAAGGGTATACAAACAAACACACACTGAGCCAGACAGAATTTGTTGAGGTAGATTTTCTATGGCTAGATGTCCTTGCTGTCACCAACCCTCACCTATTTTCCGGCTAGGTGTTACTTCCCTATCGCCAGACATGTTTTCCATGGAAGATTGGAAACAAACAGCATCACTTGTATGAGGGTGATAAAGGTACACCTAAATACACACAGACATATAAGATATATGTACACATATACATACATGTGCGAGTGTTGCATAAAAGACACCCAGCACACTCTGTAGAGTGGTTGGCATTAGGAAGGGCATCCAGCCATAGAAGCCAAGCCAAATCAAACTGGAACCTGATGCAGCTCTCTGGCTTGCCAGTTCTGGTCAAACCGTTCAACCCATGCCAGCATGGAAAATGGACATCAAAGGATGATGATACACATGTACACACAACAGGCTTCTTCCAGTTTCTGACAACCAAATCCATTCACAAGGCTTTGACTGACCTGGAGCTATAGTAGAAGCCAATTCACCGAGATGCCACACAGTGGGACAGAACCTGAGACCACATGGTTAGGAAAGAAGCTGCTTAACCCCACAGCTGTGAATCTATTCCAAAAACCCAGAATACACATAGTAAAACAATTTAATGATACCTGGTCTTAAGTTAAATGGGGGAGGGGAGGAGTCTGCCTCACTCCCACATTTCCTAACACCAACGCACAACAATAACAACAAAAATACTACAGGGACGGAAATTGTTTATGTGTGTGGGGATAGAATAAAATAAATAAAATAAAATTACATTCAAATGGGTTTCCTTAAAGAAACAAAAAACAATTTTACGTATTTTTGATAATTTAATTTCTTTTTCAAAGTTTGAAAAATGTATTTTTCCCTTAAAAATTTTAAACCGTTAATATTTGTAAAGTGTGAAATTAAAAATGGAATCTGATCCGAAAAGAATTTCTCTTCAAGCATCAACTATTACTCATTGTTTATTATACGAACTCTCCCTTTACTCCTGACTCATTGCATACGATGACTATTACAAATTAGGCTTACTTACACCAACATGGATGTCTTAATCTTGACTAACAGCTTTATATACACACACACACACACACACACACACACACACACACACACACACACATACACACACATTCATACACCTACACATTTGTGTGTGTGTGGTGTGTGTATGTGTAGGCCTGAATGCATGAGCAGCATATTATATACATACATAAGTATGAGTGTGTATACATTATATATATATCTTTATATGTATGTATTTGAATTATTTTATGCATTATTGTATTTATGTGTGTGTGAATGTATGTATTTGAATGTGCATTATTGTATGTGTTTATATATACGTATATATATGTGTGTGTGTGTGTGTGTGTGTGTGTGTGTGTGTGCATACAGAATACATCCAGCTCAGGCACAAGGCCACAATAAATACAAATATTTACACACACTACTTACAAGTTACCTGAGCAGCTGTTGCCATTTCTACTGAGAGAGAGTGGGGTAGGAAGGGAGAGAGTGAGAGATAGAGAAATTTAAATATTATTTGGCACAACTGGACAAGAAAAGAGGTTTGCCAGCCACAAATCATAATTGGCTTGTAGACAGACACAGTATGGTGTAGAATTAATTTCATTAAGGTACAGACTTCAAGAATTTTTTTTTATTGTGTATAATATAAATTTCTATAGATGTGTATGTGTGAGATTTAAAAAAAAATTAAATACACATATAGTTAATATTTTTTTAATCTGTCTAAAAAATGCCTTAGTCTAAAATTGCATGCGTAAGCACATACACAAACATGCAGATACACACAGACAGACATTGATGTTTGCAAATATCTCTTATCAGTTAGATGTCATTCTAAAATATTCTTTGAATTTCATCCATTCCAGTCTGGTGGAAAGATAACTTTGCAGATTTATGTTAATGTGTGTATATATTTCTCTCCAAAATATCACGTTAAAATTTGTTTTCATTTACTCATCATAATTAATACTTTAAACAAACATACACACATGCTTTGCAAACTTGCAGAGCAAAAAAACAACAAAAAAAAATGTAAGGATAAAATTAAAAGTAACAATAAAAAAATTGAAATTATTTAGTCATACTATAAGAATTTAAAAAGAGCAAAACTAAAACAAAAAAAAAAATGACTAAGGGTTCATAAAGTACCAATAAAGAAACCTCTACAAGGACCATTTGACCCCTAAAATAATGGTTCTTGAACAGAAAAATACTGAACCCCCACCTCCCTCAAAATACAGAGTTTTTAACCCTTCTCCCTTTGTTAAGGATGAAGATTAAGTTATTTCTTTGACATGGTGCAGGACAAATTTAAAAAGTTTAAAATCCTTCTAATTTTATTAAACCTGGCCATCAGACCCATCTTCAATCCTCTTAGTTCCCTTGTCTGTAAAAAAACATTGCAAGTAAGCATGGTCTTGTCTTGTAGCTGTGTGCAGGCATGACTGTGTAGTTGAGAGGTTCACTTCTCGCCCATGTGGTGTCGAGTTCAGTCCCAGGATTGACATGCAGCATCTTGGGCAAGTGTTTTATACCAGAGCCTCAGATCGACCAATGCCTTTTGAGTGAATTTAGTAGATGAAAACTGAAAACTATCATATACATATGGGTATCGTTATCATTTAACAATCACTGTTCTAAGCATGCATGCATTGGCTGCAGTTTATCTGAAGCAAATTTTCCTGTTGCCAAGCAATGTAATACTTCCTCATGGCCAGACAGGGTCTTACAGAATATTGGAATATTGCTCGTTTGACAGTAACATTCATTTACAACTATCACACGATGTAAAGACAATGAGACACACACACACACACATATGATAGGCTTCTTTCAGTTTCCATCTACCAAATCCACTCACAAGGAACTTGCCCAAGGTGCCACACCATTGAACTCTACCCAGAAGTATTTGGTTGGGAAGCAAACTTCTTACCACACAGCCATGCTTGTGCCTTGTGTGTGTGTGTGTGTGTGTGTGTAAACTTCTGTGACCAATCACTTGTACAAAAACATGGTAAGCAGAGTTGTAGTCAGTTCTCCGATCAACAAATAGTCTGGATACTTCATACTTTAGAAGCTGTGTGGAATAAGTAATCTCTTACATGAAAAATAGGTAAGGGTTAGTGTCAAGAAGAGCATCCAGCTGTAAAACAATGCCTCAAATTATATATTTGTCCACTCCATGCAAGAATAGGCAGAATGGATGTAAAATGAACAACTAAACAGATATCTCTTCTACATGAACAAATTTTAAAACTTAAAAAAACAAACAAACAAACAAAAAAAAAAACTCAATTTGAGGTACACTAGAATATCTCCAGTCCTGTAACTTTGATATGGAGCTGGATGAATGTTAAAAGTTTAAAACAAACTCAATTTGTGAGACTAGTAAATCCACAGCCCTACAACTCCAACATAGTAACTGATAAATGTAATAAATTTAAAACCAACTCAGTTTGTTGCAGACAGAAACTGAAAGAGGCCCATTATATGAATATATGTTATACACAGGTATATGTGCATGCGTGCATGTGAGTGTGTGCGTGTGTGTTTCTGTCTCATTGTCTTTACATTGTATATTAACTGTAAACAAGTGTCACTCTCATTTCCAATATTCTGTAAAAAACATGTCTGGCTTTGGGGAAATAACTAGCTTGCTCAGAAACAGGTGAGGTCTCATGACATGAAGGGCATCAGGTCATAGAAAATCTGCTTCAATAAACCACATCAGACCCATGTTAACATAGCAAATTGGATGCTAAAATGCTGATGATTCTGAGGACATTACCTAAGTCTCATATTTATTCTGAGACTAATGATAAAGTAACAAAAAAACTTGATCTGTTACAAATAACAGTTAAATCTCTAAAATCACTTTATCATCAAGTAAGACACATTGGCCACTGTAGTCTGAAATAAATTATATTTAAAAAGATTAGATGGTCATGAACAGAATGTCTTGGATCACAGATATTTTGGATGAGGGCTGATATCAGTTTTAACAACAATAATTACCCAATTTAAATATAAGCTGCTTTCTATGCAAGGCTGGATTAAGAGCCATAGGGGCCCTAAGCACTTAAAAAAAGATTTTTGGTGCCCCCATATGTAATTCAAAATACAAACAATAATAAACTATAAAAAATTTTCAAAATGAAACAACAGAAATATGAAAAATGTTTTACTTTGACCCTATGAACACTTTGAAATTATATTTCCGATCATATAAACCACTTCAAATATCCCTTTAGCAAGTTTAAGGGGATTTTTATGCTGTAAACCATTTACCATTTCTGTGGTGCTCCTGTTCCTTTGATACCCTAAGCTGGTTAATCCAGCACTGCTTCTATGGATAAATAGACTGACCCAATTCTGTGTTGATGCACAGAAAAGTATATTTGTTGCAACAATTCACTAGATGCCCTTTAGTACTAACATTATGATGACAATGACTGCTCCCTATTCAACTGTGAAGAAAGAGAGCAATCTATTTCTTGTTAGTCAAGCAAATTGGAGCAAGCAGAATTATGAGCACTGCTCAAGGTCAATGTAGAATTCTTAATTATATATGTGCATGTACAAGTCTGACTGTGTGCGTGTCTGTATGCACTTGACTGTATGCCTAGATGCGTTTGATTGTATTGATCTGCCTTTGCGTACGTGTTCAGCCATGAGTGTGCATCCTGCTGTAAGCACAAATCCAACTGTGCAAGTCCAACTGCAAGTCCAACATGTAATATGCAAGTCCAACATGTAACATGCAAGTCCAACTGCATGAGAGTCAAGCCATGCTTGCGAGTCCAACTGCATGAGAGTCAAGCCATGCATGCGAGTCCAGCTGCATGTGCAAATCAAGCTGCATATGAGACCAGCAACATGTGTGCAAGTCCAGCTACATGCCTATAAATCCAGCTGCATGCATGCAGTTGTAGCTGTGTGTGCACATCTGTGTGTGTGTGTGTGTGTGTTTGTTTTCCTAGAAAATACTTCCTAACAAATATTTCAATGGTTTGACAAGATAAGCTATTCTATTTAACAAACACATAAAACTCATTAGAATGAAACACTGAGTTTAGTTCCACCAACTTGTCCTCCTCTTCATATCTATTAAAAGATATTAATTCAACAAGCCAACAACAACAAAGATGACAATGACGACTAAGTATATATGTAGGTCAATAGTAAAATTACCAATTTACTACATCAATAAGGACAATTAAATATATTTACATAAATACATATTAATGAGAGAGAGAGAGAGAGAGAGAGAGAGAGAGAGAGAATGACAGCAGACGAGGAATTTCTAAGTGCTTGCTGCAAACAGTACACTTAACATCAGCAGAGTTCTTTTGCTTCTAGTGACATTGATATAGCATCCTAAAAGACATCTTATTTCAGTCGAGTTTCTTCTGTTATGGAAATCTGCCAAAATGCTCAATGACAACGTAAAAATGTTTGGTATGTTACTTATACACTGAAGCTGGCAAACACAGAGAGAGGGTGCTGATACACACGAGCATTTGTTTGTGTTTGGTTGTGTGTGTAAACTTACCCACATATATCTGAGACTTCAGTACCAGTGTAAATGTAAAACCCATCCACACATATCTGAGATTTGAGTAGTGGTGCGTAAGTGTAAACTTGGCCATACACCTCCAGGATTTGAGTGCCTCCATATGTGTGTGTGTGTGTGTGTGTGTGTGTGTGTCTGAAAACTCCACCTATACACATCCAGCATTAAAGTACTTCTGTATGCATGTGCATGCTTGTGTATGCCCACCCACAGATATCTGAGATTTGGGTGGTTCCTTTCCTCACTGGCATCTCAAGTTGCATTCAGAACAGAAAAAGTGAATCCTTCGAGTCCTACCCCATGAAGTACATTTATAAGAAATAATAGAAGCTAATGGTTTGTACTTTCTTCTTGTACTTCACTATTTCAGGGTTGCGACATCTTCAAAGGGTTAGCTTGTAAAAATCAAATCTCTGAGATCTTGAAATATTGAAGAACAAAATAAAAACACAAACCATCAAATTGTATAATTTCTTGTAACTCACATTGTTTTGATGTTTCAAATAAAAATTAAAAACACTTAGCTTTATCACACAATACTTCATTCAAACAATACCACTCTAACTTATGTGCATGTGTGTGTCTGAGTGGTTGGCGTTAGGAAGGGTATCCAGCTGTAGAAACTCTGCCAAATTTAGATTGGAGCCTGGTGTTGCCATCCGGTTTCACCAGTCCTCAGTCAAATCGTCCAACCCATGCTAGCATGGAAAGCGGACGTTAAACGATGATGATGATGATGATGATGATGATGATGATATGTATATATATATAAAGAGAGAGAGAGAGAGAGAGAGAGAGGGGGAGGGGATAACGAGAGAGAAAGAGAGACACACACACATATCAAAATAGGCTTTTTGCCTTGATAAGGCCTTCCTATTTCAAACTGAAACCATTGAAGGCATTACTTAACCCTGGGTCAGCCCTCACCCAGCAGGTCTATAATGGAGGGCATTTTAGCTGTGACATATCCTAATGTTTTGTGTACCAGAGCAACATTGTCCCCTGTAAGTGCATTTAAGACAGCAGGGTATGGTTTCTGGGAGATCTGACTGTTATTCCCAGCAGATACAAAACAGTTTCAATGCTGTCACTGTCTTAAGTATCTAAATTTCAGGATAATGTGGCCACCATAAAAACGGAATGGCTGCAGTTTATTGGATAACATTTGTAGACAGATTCAATGCTGCCATCATGTATGGCATCAAGAAAGAAAAGCAGTACCTGAGACATCTTTGCAGAGCCACTAAGACATGTGATGGGGGGGGGGGATGAAGAAGTTCTAATTCTTGCATCATTCTGAAACCAGGGGAGCTTGTACAAATATTTTCAACAGTGTGGATTTTGTTGAGATACCAGTGGTGGTAAACAAGGCAATATATTAGGTCCAGCACTCTATAGAGAAAAGCCGAAATGATACTAAATATCTCGTCCATCTTCCTTCTAATCAGCAAAGAGCAAAAGCAGAAGGCTAAAACAGAGACCTCTTAAAGTTGAAAGCCACACAAACCAAATATCTATGCATACATTTACATATATTAACATGGTGCATAACATAACTTATGGAACTATTTATGGAATAAGGAAAAAAAAACCCAGCCAAACACACACAGAGGTTTTTACTGTAAGTTGAAAGACATGAATGCTAATATATTTGTAATAAAAAACAATTACAAAACATATACAAGTGCATACATGCATGCATACACATTCTAATACACATGTACATGCCTGTATACAAACACATACATGTACATACACACATCTCAGTATAACAGCAGCAACTCCAGTCATTTCAATGACTCATTGTTGCCCATTCACCATCATATCAACGTTTAATATTTCCTCTACATTGTCCATCAGCCGATCCACTAATTGGAGCAGCATTTTTATGAAGCTTTTCAAGGATCTAACCTTTCTCTCAAACCTTCCCACAACACTCAGTAAACAAGCCAACAAAGAAGCCTCCACATAGTCACTCAGTTTGCTAGAAACAGCAGCCAAATCTCTCACTAACAACACCTCCAAAACTTTTTTCAAGAAAACAGGTGCAAGCATGGCTGTGTGGTAAGAAGCTTACATCCCAACCACATGGTTCTGGGTTCAGTCCCACTACATAGCACCTTGGGCTGACCAAAGCCTTTTGAGTGGATTTGGTAGACAGAAACTGAAAGAAGCCTGTCATATGTATGTATACATATGTGTGTGTGTGTGTGTGTGTGTGTGTGCATCCCACCACCACCACCACTTGACAGTTGGTGTGTTTATGTCCCCATAGCTTATTGGTTCAGCAAAAGAGACTGATAGAATAAGTACTAGGCTTAAAGATATATAAGTCCTGGGGTCAATTTGTTTGACTAAAACCCTTTAAGGTGGAACTCCAGCATGGTCACAGTCAGATGATAAACAATTATAAAATAAAAGATACATGAATTAATGCATCCTTGTTTATTGTTTTGTCTCATAGAAAAAAAAGACAGGAGGGGGTGGGTGGTCGTGGAACATTCACGACTGTTTTGTAGAAGCTGAGACTGGAGATGAGGCAGGTAAGAAAAAATCGTGGCATGACTCATTCATAATCCTCAAACTGAGGAGTTGGTTTGAATGCTTACAACAAAGTGGATTCTGCTTAGAGCAAGCAAGGGCAGGTGGCACTAAGCCAGGCAAAGTATTAAGTCCCCAACTAAACATAAAAGGCCATTACGTCTGAGAAATGTATCTTAGTTTTTACTTTGTTTCACTCTTTGGACTATGGCTATGCTGAGGCACTGACTTGAAATTTTTAGTTGAAGAAGTTTCCCCCAGGACTTATTTTGAACGCTGGTACTTATTCTATCAATTCCTTTTTTGCCAAACTGTTATGTTATGGGGATGTAAACAAACCAACACCTGTCAGATAGTGGTGGGGAACAAACACAAACACACAGATATGTACATACATATATGATGGGCTTCTTTTAGTTTTTCTCTACCAAATCTGTACATAAGGCTTTGATCAACCTGAGGCTGTAGTGGAAGACAGTGGGACTGAACCCAAGATTACATGATTGAGAAGTAAGCTTCTTAGCACACATCCAAACCTGCAACCTAAGAAGCACTAACTGGAATTGTAAGAGGTTTGGTCAATCCAATTTGGACAAACCTTGAGTTAAACAACAATAATGTACAATAATCTATAACCTAGCATAGAAAAATGGCAAACCCCAAAAAGTTTGCATTATTACCCTTCTGATCAACCAAACTTAAAGCTTCAAGTTTCAGTTATTGAAAGTCACTTAACCGTTGTCTATAGGTGCAAGCGTGGCTGTGTGGTAAGAATGCTTACTTTCCAACCAGATGGCTTCAGGTTCAGTCCCACTGCATGGCACTTTGGGAAAGTGTCATCTTGCAGAGGCTCAAGTCAACTAAAGCCTTATAAGTGGATTTGGTCGATGAAAACTGAAAGAAGCCTGTTGTGTATATGTGTGTGTTATTGTTTCCTTGCCTTCGTGTGATAGTTGTAAAACAAGTGTTGTTGCCATCATGCAAATGGTATCCTTTGTTTGTAATATTCTGTGAACACTTGTTTGGTCATGGGGAAATATTACCTTGATTCGAAACAGGTGAGGGTTAGCAAAAAGGAAGGCTCTGGTCATTGAAAATCCACCTCAAAAATTTCCATCTGACCTACATAAGCATTGAAAAATGGATGTGATGATGATGATGATGATGCTAACTTAAACCTTTCGATTCAGATGTGGTTGAAACTGTCCAGGATCAATAATTTTTTTAATTGCCACAGCTCATATCTCACAGTTTTGAAATTTCAATGAGAGGCCAAATCTGATGAGTTTGAACATAAAACAAGAAGAATATCTGGGCCCGATATGTTTGGTTTAAATCAAGATTTTTGTCACAACATGAGTAATATTGTGATTTCAGTTGACCTCATTAACTCAAGCATAATTACAAATAAAATCGTAAGTAACCAATGATGATATTGGTAGAAGATATTACCAATATTTTGGACCCAAGGTTTTGATTATATTGAAAATTAAGTTCTAATATGTTAGAATTATAATTATGAAAGGATTTTTATGGTTGCTAATCCCCACCTAGCATTCACTTCAGGTTGTGTGTACCACTTCATCTGAAAGGGAGGATAATGGTTTAACCAATCCTTTGGAGTCAAAAATGAGGAAATAAATAAATAAATAACAGGAAAACTAGGAGCAGGCTTTCCATTGGCCATGAAGTTTCCAACAGCGAATGGAAAAAGGCGTCAGTGGTGGTGGTGAAGTGGAATAGATGGAGTGTCAAATCTCTCTGAGAAAGAGAGGAATGAGAAGCGAGAAATAGATGGAAGGAGAGAGGAAGAGAGTGAGGGAGAAAGAGAGAGGAAGAAAAGGGAAAGAGGGAAAGTGTGTGAGAGAGGAAGGGAGAGAAAGAGGAGAACAGAAATAAAGAGAAGGAAATTGAATGGAGTCTCAGGCCTTGATCAACACATCCTGTTACTAGTGAAAAAAAAATAAAGAAATCTGGTAGAATCTCAACGGGCAATTCTTAGCAGTAGTTTCATGCAATTTTGAGAAACAAAATTATTCTAAGGGTTCCCATCCACAGATGGTCTGCTATGTTGTTGTTATGAAACTTAGGTTTATCTTTGATTAATCAGGTGGGTAGTTGGCTGAGCAACAAAGGTGTCATCTGCATTTTCATACTTCACTTCTTTGCCTGGTCGAGAACCATTATGCACATTCTGACATGTAAGATGAGAAAGCCTTTATGCAGCTAGTTAATCTGCTAGAAATGGCAGTTAAATATCTCTGTTAATAAGAGATATTTGAAAATAGTTTGTTGAAGTAGATATATAGAAGATACTGATTCAAGTACCACTGCTCCCCACCCCTACCGTCACTGCCTCAACTGCCCCTGCCACCACCACCACCACCACCACTTAACTGTCTAATTTTCACATAATATGGGTTGGATAGGTCTGCAAACAGTATAACATGTCACCATTGCTGATGATCCTGCATCCATGTGTGAAGTCTAACAGCCTTAAAACAGAGAAGCCTCCAAGTGGCTCTGTGACCTGCAAGAAATAACTGACAAATCTTCCTTGAATCATACCATACAGCCTTTTTTTCTCCCTCAAAAACAAAACAATGACACATATTACAATGCAGTCCTAGATACATTGTTGCTGAAAAAAAATACAGGGTGGTCACAGATGGTTTGCCTTTAATTATAGATCTGCTCAATCAGAATTGACCAAAAAACAAAATAAAATAAAAAGGTACTGGAGTTGATTTGTTTGACTAAAATTCTTCAAGTCAGTGCCCCAGCTTGGCCACAGATATGTAAAAAATAAAGATGACTTTATTTCTTGAGTACTTTGCTTCTTCCTTTTATTAAAAAACAAAAAATGAATGGAGAGATTTGAAGGAGATTTGGCTGCTATTTCTAGCAAGATGAGAAATGACAGAGGCTGCTGCTCTGTAGCATGCTAAAAGAAATTCAACATACCAAGGCAGAAGTTATCCTTCGAATTTAGCTACTGACTAATTTGGTTGCTACATTTAGCAGGTCAAAGATGCCCATCGAAGCTCCCTCATTGGCTCATGCTCTTGGCTGCAGCAACAACAATTATAACAACAACAACAACAACAACAACAACAACCATACATACACACAAGGCCTGCTTAATCAATGCAACATTCTGCCTTCAACTAGGATCAATGATATTCTGCCAGCCAGGAAAGCAAGCAAGAACAAATAAAGGGACATGCAACCCCCAACCACCACACTTATACACAATGATACACACACATTCACAAAACCCGTTCCACTATTAAGAATGCAGAAAGATTTTTCTGCAAAAATACAAACCTATGGGAGGAGAAGAAAAAAAATTACAACTGCAGGATCTGAAGGGAGGGGGTAATATATAAAGAGTAGTAGTAGTAGTGGTGGTGGTATGGGTAGTGACCTTTTACTGACCTGTTGGGTGAGAGGCAGAGGGAAAATTTCATACCACACCACAACTACAAAATGCTACCAATAAGGGTGCGGGTGGGGTGGGAAATCAATTAGCAAGCCAATGAGGGAGCTGCTATGTGGTTGGTTGATCTGCTAGAGATGGTGGCAAAATTTCCTTCAAATAATACCATGCCACCTTAAATATGGAAAGGATACATTAGATAATTTAGTAGTCCACCATAAACTCTACAAAATGATGGGAGGGCCAAACAACAACAATCACCAACACAATTACCAGGAGACACAAAACTGACCAACTGGCCAGCCAGCTCTATGAAGCAGAGGTCATTGTTGTAGTCATCACCTTCATTATTTTAATGTCCACTTTTGTATGCTTGCATGGGTGAGGTGAATTTTCTACAGTTGGATGCCCTTCCTGTCACAAGCAGGGCAATATTTCTCCATGGTCAAACATGATTTTCATGAAAGATTGAGAATTAAGGACACTGCTTGCATGACAAAGACAGGAATACACACACAGAAATGGATGGGCTTCTTTCAGTTTCTGTCTACCAAATCCACTGCTTTGGGTGGCCTGAGGTTATAGTAGAAACAAACTAGTCCAAGGTACTACACAGTGGGATTGAACCTGGAACAATGTAGTTGGGAAGCAAATTTCTTACTACACGGCCATGCCTGTGTCTATTGTAGTAATAGGAGAAAAACCAGCAAGAGGAGACAGCACATTTGTGGGCTGGAAATTGGTTGGTGTGCTTATGTCATTTCATGCTAACCACGCAAGAGTTTGCAGAGTTTGCAGAGAGTTTACAATATCAGTGTGCAACACCACTGACCGAAATGTGGGAGTAGTTGTGGGTTTCTTTCTCAGACTCTTCTTCCTCTAGCAATGACCTACTTGCTATCATGTCCAACAATGCCTAATCTAACACAAATTATACCAACCATTTGATACACTGCTTCCAAACGTTCCCTAACCAAGTGCCAACCTCATGCCAGCTAAATCTTCACTGACTCCATGAACAGAGTCGTGAAATCATCCACATGGGATCCATGACAATCTTGTCTCATAACTGGAGAAAAAAAAGAAAAATACTACAGCTCCTTAAGAAAACATCTTCACACCTCACCTAGTCTTTAACTCTTTAGCATTTAAACTAGGTGTGCCAGGGCCAAATATTCTACCTGTTTTATGTTCAAACTTGCCAGATCTGGCCTCTCACACCTACTGTACAATGTCATTCCCAAAATAAACAATCATATCAGGAATATCTTGAAGCTACAAGCAGGATTAATTCAAAACAATGTGAATAAATAGACATTACATTTGATAGAGTAATCTGAATACTAAATGGTTAAATATACAACTAGAACCCCACTGCTGGTCACTACAATGGCTAGGCAAATGGCCACAGTCCTCACGCTGGAACTTGTAAAAGAATGAGAGAGATAGAAAGCAATAAATAAGACAAATAAGAATAAGTTGATATCTATCATCAACTGCAAAGAAACAAAAAAGAAACCCCTAAAAATACCACCAAAAAAAAAAAAAAATCTTGCATGTTGTGTTCCAGCATGGCCACAATCCAAATGACTAGAACTAATAAAAGAACATTTAAAAATAAATAAAGCAAAGAACAAACACAAATTCATTTCAATCTGACTCTAGCTTTACATAAGCACTGAGGTATTTGACAAACGTTTCTAGAGTTGGCGGCTATTGATAGAATCACATGCTGTGTTCTCTGGCAATTATTCAGATCAAGTTCTTCTTTTATTTATTTTATTTTGAATTATTTCCCATTATTATTATTATTATTATTATTATTATTATTATTATTATCATTATTATATTTATTATTATTATTATTATTATTATTATTTTCTTGTTTTCTTTCACAGAACACAGAGGAATAACCTCTCCAACAGAATAAAAAGAAAGGAAGAAAAGCAACGAAAATAGCACAGAACGCACACACATCTGTGTGTATGTATGTGCATGAGAGTACATGTATGTGCATGTATATGTGTGCAATAAGTATGCACACACACACACGTGTCTTTTGGGTTATTTCGTCATGTTAGAAGAGACGAACAGCATTATCCACCCCACACACCCCATAGATGATTTTTGCTAGAAACTATATCATAATCACATGACACCAGGGACTATAATGCCTGCTGGTATTAACTACACCCCTTGATGTTTTGAATTTCACCCCACTCCATTTCCATCACAACTTAATGCTTGCCTTTCATCTTTCTAAAGTAGGTGGGCGGAGATAAAAGAAGTATCCGTCATGTACTGATGTCGATTTAATCGGTAGTATTTTCCCTCCTCTTAAATTTTTAGGTTTGCATCTATGATAGATATCTATGATTTATATTAGGGGCAGGCGTGGCTGTGTGGTTAAGAACTTTGCTTCTCAGCTATGTGGTTTTGGGTTCAGTCCCATTACATGGCACTTTGGGTAAGTTAGCCTTGTGCTCACCAAAGCTTCATGAAGAGATTTGATAGATGGAAACTGAAAAAAGTTGGTCATGTGTGTATCTCTATGTTCCTTACCATCACTTGACAACATAGCTTAGCAGTTTGAGAAAAGAGACCAAGAGAGTTTTGGCAGGCTTTTTATGGCTGGATGCCCTTCCTAACACTTTTTACATGGCACCAGCACAGGCGAGGTTAGTTTTGGCGTGGTTTTTTTACAGCTGAACGCCCTTCCAAATGCCAACCACTTTACAGTGTGGACTGGATGCTCTTTACATGTCCCCAGCACTGGCAGGGTGACTTGACAAAGATCCTTTGAGAGGGGATAGGGAATTGGAGGAGGTGATCTTGTGCCAGATGATGAAAGGTTAGAGTGTGACAAATTGACAGAATATGGACTCTAAATGAGAAGATGATAATGATGGTTAATGCCATTTGAAGTACACAACGAATGAGGGGTCGAAATTAATAAAAGATTTGCTGAAACCCTTAATCAGATCCAGTTAGATCAGGAACTAAACAGCATCAGATGCACTTCTAGAAATTTCAAGACTCCAGAAATTGGTCATTTAAGACATAAGTGACTAGCAAATACAAGGGGCAAATCATTACTTTCTGACATGCGCATGTGTCAATCATCATCATTTAATGTCCATTTTTCATGCTGGCATGGGTTAGATGATTTAATAGGGGCTGGCATGGTTTCTATGGATGGATACTCTTCCTAACATTAACCACTCTACAAGTGCACTAGGTGCTCCTTAAGTGGTGCCAATAGACACACACACACCTATACATATAAGATTATTCTGCTACTCTTCACCTTTTCAGTGCTGGCAGTCGGCACTTAGACCCATTAATCTTCTCCCCATCTCATCTGGATCACTGATCACCCCACCACCATTCACCCTCAACCCTACCCACTCTCTAGTCATCATACTCTGCAATGTCTTCCATCCCATAGTAGTCCTCATCCCCAACCCCAGCCTTTGTTCATCATTCTGTATATTTGCAACCCTCCTTCATTCCTTACCATCCCCCATGCTCTTCAGTCACTCTTGCAACCTCTACCCAATCATCCTTAATCTGTCCTTATGCACCTCAGAGCCCACCCAGACATCTTACCACCACCATCTTTAAGTCTCTTTCACAATAAGTGTGCTACCATTACACCAACATACCCACTCACTTCTTCCTGTTAGAGTTAACTATAATTTCATAGTGTTGTTTTTTTTAAACAAACAAGCATATGCATTTTCTGCGTACAGAAAACCCACTTTTTTCTGTTGAGGGCTTATATACCCCAATATTAGATTATTTTCTTTAGTCAATACACAGTGATTGCTTATAAGATATTATTATTTACAGGATATGTATATA
>NC_069005.1:19221046-19225147 GCF_001194135.2 Octopus bimaculoides | reverse complement strand
GTGGCTTGTGTGTTTTCTCGTCTACGTTTTGTTTGCAATGTCCTGTACCCAGATATGCACCTATACATACAGGTGGATGTCGGTATACACATACCTGTATGTATATATGCATATACTCATTTACCATTGAAGCATACGTGACAGACAAAAATTTAAACTTCTACTGGACAGAAGTTAGCAAATTTCAGTAATATCTATTTGGCTGTCTATAAACATATACATATAAGTGGTAACAAGCTTGCCTCCCAAACATGGTTCCAAGTTCAGACCCACTGCATTACACCTTGGGCAAGTGCCTTCAACTATATAGCCTTCGGCTGACCAAACCCCTTGTGAGTGCATACAGTAGATAGAAACTGAAAGACATCTGTCTTTTATATGTGTGTGTGTGTGTGTGTGTATGTGTGTGTGTGAGTCCACCACTTCACAACTGGTTTGTTTATGTCTCCCCATAATGTAGAGCTTTAGCAAAACAGACTGATAAAATAAGTAGCAGATTTGAAAAAGAAATTAAGTCCTGGGGTCAATTTGTTTGACTAAAACTCTTCAAGGCAGTACCCCAACATGGCTGCAGTCTAATGACTAAAACAAGTGAGAGATCAAAAAGAAAAACTATATATAAAAACTTGTGTATAAACTTATGAAATACAAAACTTTAATGTTACTACATAATGATACTAAGAGGCTAATAAGAGACTAATACAGGATATTTGAAGTCAACTTGATACTAAGTGCTAATTTTCCCCAGAATTGTAAGTTTTTTTTCTTTTAAAATATTTAATCAGTTAACTCATTAGTGTAACTGTCTCTTCTAAGAAACTTTCATTTCCTTTCGTATCATATTAACAAAATGTCTGGATTGTGTGTGCGAGTAAGAGAGTGTGTGTGTGCGAGTGTGTGTGTGTGTGTGTTTGTGTGTGTGTGTGTGTGTATATACACACACAGTCATTTAATTATTTATTTGCAAAAATTTAAATAGAAAGGATTGTAATTATTAAATGCTTCAAAAGATATAGATTTCAAAAATAACAACTTCAGTTTTTACTCAGCTTAATTTATCCCCTATTAAAAGAGGCAAAAGAAAACCATTTGAAGGAAATAGTGTGTTTATCACACTCACCAAACCGAGATGCAAACCCCGCAATTTCTAGGTTAAAGAAATATTACTCATTTACTCATTATAATGTTCTGGGTAAGGCATTAAATTGCAACTGGTGGTGAGGCTCCAGTTTGGGAGTTCAATAGTTTAGGGAAGTATGGAGTTGCCTCTCAGTTACCACTACTTCCAGGTTTACTCTGGCCCAGGGTGTTAGCACCTGTGAAGGGTCTCAGTTATGGGTCAAACAGCAGAAGGTTCTGTGGCTAAGACATACAGAACTCAGTAGGAAGCTTGCCCTTAGATGTATGTCAAACAGCCCACTGGTGTGTGAATATGACCTGATATCACATCAAACAGTTCCCTTGCTTAACCATATAACACTTAAACCGGCTGTATCCAGCCCACATATTCTGTTTTATGTCCAAACTGGCCAGATCCAGCCTCACACACCTTTCATACAAGGTCATTCTAAAAATAAACAATCACATTATTGAAATCTCAAAGCCACGAGAATGCATGATGAATTCAAAACAATATGGATAAATAAGCATTACATTTGACAGATAAATCTAAATTCTAAAGGGTTAAGGGTTGAATAAGCCCTGTGCTTATAAACTGTAGATACATCAGCAGAAGGTAATGAGAAACCACTGCTGTATAATTTCTGAGAAAAATAATACATCTTGGAATGGAGGTCCTTGAGTACCTGTAAAACAACCACGGCATATGTGAAAGAAACTACACATATACATTAAAGATGTTCTTTTTTTTTTTATCACAGAACCAGGAGAAGTCTCAAGTGGGTTGGAATCAAAAGAGGTTAACAATCTTTGATGAGTTATCAACCCTTTTGATATCAACCTGCCTGAGATCACCACTGATTCTATGATAGAAATTCCTTGTTTTAAACCATTAGCGTTCTTAATCAGAGTTTTGAATTAATCATGCATTAACTTGTTGCTTCAAGATTTCAATGATGACATTGTCTTCATCAACATTTAAAGTCTGTTTTCTATGCTGGCATGGGTTGGATGGCTTGACAGGCACTGGCAAGGACAGGAGCCACACCAGGCTCCACAGCCTGTTTTGGCTTGGTTTCTACAAATGGATGCCCCTTCCTAATGCCAACCACTTTACAGAGTGTACTGGGTGCTTTTTACATGGTACCATCACTAGTGTTTTTTATGTGGCACCAGTACCCATGCCAATGCTTTCGACTGTTTATTTTAAAAATGATATACAGTAGATGTGAGAGGTAGGATCTGGCTTATTTGAACATAAAATAGGGAGAATATTTAGGCTGGATATGGCCAATTTAAATGCTGAAGGTTTAAAGTGACGTAAAGTAAAACTATTCATCAGCATTTTATGTTGATTTATGCTCCATCTTAATGACAAAGTGTTTTACTAAATGTTTTATCATTTTCACAATTAATTGAAACAAAGGCAATGTACTGCAAGACAAATATGATGACAAAGGGGTTAATATGCATTTTTTAGATGATTAACATTGTATTCAGAGATGAAATATTATAATATTCATATTTATGACCAGATTATGTTTCGACTGGATTGATCTCTGATCATCATCAGGTGTCCTGACTCATCAGAGAAACATTGAAATTGATTGAAACAATAATTGAAGATGAGGCTAATAGTATCAAAAAAATGGATGTAGATGTCTGAACATTTTATAATAGACAAAAAGAAGGAAATAGAAATATCTGGTGTTTACCACAATCGACAGAATTGTTATTAATTGTTTATAAACAGGAAGAAACAGAGCTACCACAGAAAGTTTGAGTGGTGGTGGTGGTGGTGGTGGTGGTGGTGCAGAGTTTGCAGACAAATCAGAATTCTATACTTCCCGTGCCAAAAAATAGTGAAAGTCTTCAAGTATTTTACACTTACATATTTTGATATTCTAATAATTATTGCCACTTTTAACCCTTCTGGTGCCAACTTACATGTGGCCACCACCATCATCATTCTTTTAACATCCACCTTTCAATGCTGGCACAAGTTGGATGAAATTTCTCAAGGCAGATTTTCTACTGCCAAATACCATTCCTGTTGTCAACACTCATCTGATTCCAAAAAGGTAATATTTCACCATGATCAGACATGTTTCCATGGAAGATTTGAAATGAAGGACACTGCTTGTACAACAGTAATACTTCCTTCCAACTATCACACGATGCCAAGGTAAGAAGATAGTAAAACAAGTGCACACACACGTGTATGTAATTAAACAAAAGCATATATATACTCATGTTTTGAGTTCTAAGTTCCTATTTGCGTCACTAAAACCATTATATATATATATATATATATATATATATATATATATATAAAGTAGTTGTATGCTGCCAACTTAATGTGACAGTTCCATGAAGGGAATAATACTACTGCTATTTAGCCCTAGGAAGCAGGATTGCTTCCTGTTGGCCTTGATACATTTCCTGTGTTTTCAAGGGAGAGATAAGCAAGCACCTCCACCCAGCTAAGCCACCATCCAGAGACTAGTTTCTTGTCTTCAGTCTGGAGTAGCATGGCTTGCTAGTTGGAGATGCTTGTCAAGGCCAACAGGAAGTACTTTATTCTACCAGTGTCTTTTGCCAAACCGCTAAGTTATGGGAATGTAAACACAGCAACAACGGTTGTCAAGCAATGGTGGGAGTACAAACAGAGACACACACAAATATAAACATATATACGACAGTCTTCTTTCAGTTTCCATGTACGAAATACTCACAAGGCTTTGGTTGGCCTGAGGCTATAATATAAATATAGCCACACACACACACACACACACACATATATATATATATATAGATATATATAACGTGAGAGAGTTAGGGGTTGGGGGTTCAACCCACTAAGGGATAGTATCTATCCAGTATACTGCTGGGAGGGTACCCAATTATTGCTACACTAGTGCTATACTAGGTGCAATCAATGGGAGCGGGTAAAAGTGGAGGTTTTACCCAAAATTATATATA
>NC_069005.1:19213039-19221003 GCF_001194135.2 Octopus bimaculoides | reverse complement strand
ATATATATATATATGTATATGTGAATCCCATACATTTCTTTTTTCACACAGCTTATCAAAGATTACATTGACCAAAAGGTGTAAATTTCTTTTGTTTTTCATCTTTTACTTGTTTCAGCCATTGCACTACGGCCATGCTGGGGAACCAACTTGAAGGGTTTTTAGTTGAACAAATCAATCTCAGTACTTATATATTTTAAGCCTGGCACTGATATACTGTCAGACTCTTATGTTGAATCACTAAGTTACAGGGATATAAACAAAGCAACAACAGTTGTCAAGTAGTGGTAGGAGACAAACACAAAAAACACACACACACACAATGGGCTTCTTTCAGTTTCTGTCAACTAAATCCACTCTGGTTGGCCCAGGTCTGTAGTAGAAGACACCTGCCCAAGGTGCCACACAGCTGGACTGAACCAAAAAAAGTGGTTGAGAAGCAAACTTCTTACCACACAGCCAGCCCCCAGCCCCAATGAACCAGATACATGATGAACTGATGTTTCTGTTATAATCATCAGTTCTTTTTTATTCTTATTAATTTTTTTTTTGTCAAACAATATATCTATGATCAGATTATCCAATGCAACCTTCAATGATTTAAGGTAATAGAATAGGATTTGAGACTTGGCTGCTGTTCTTAACAGTATAAGCAATTACACAGAGGCTCTAGCCATTGGCTTGTAATGCACAAACTGTTAAGGTTTTGCCATCTCCCTACTATTCATTTTGTATGGCTGTGTGCTAAAGAACTTTGCCTTTCAACCACATGGTTCCAGGTAGTCTTCTACAATAGCTCTGTACCAAATCCACTCACAAGGCTTTGTGAGTGGATTTCATAGACGAAAACTGAAAAAGAAGTCTATCATATGTTTGCATTTGTGCCTAATCTCGATATCATGTGGTAGTTGTAAATGAGTATCACTGTTATACAAGCAGTGTCATTTGTTTCCAATCCTCCATGATAACATGCCTGATCATTGGGAAATATTACCTTGCTTGTCAAGCAAGTGAAGGTTAATGACAGAAAAGGCATCTGATTATTGAAAATTTTGCCTCAATGCATCTCGTCTGATTCATGCAAGCATAGAAAAGCAGATGTTAAAACAATGACAACAGTGATGATGATGATGAAAGCATTAAATGATGCTCATTACAAAAAAATTTTAAAAAAACAAAAAAAAAAAACATACAATTCATATATTTGTTTTTAATAATGAAATTTCTATTGGTTGATGTGTAAACTGAAATCCTGTTGATGCTAGATAATTCACACTGTATTTATTGATAGATCTAGATTGTAATTTAATCCACCAATCCAATTAGCTTCACTAATTCTATGCATATTTTATTGTTGTTATTGCTGGTAATCTCATGGCCATGTATATCATGACACATGGAACATGGTTTTTTGATCTGAAGAAAAACGAAGAGTAGTACATGCTTGTTACTTGACAAGCACACCCTGTCCCCACCTTCCCTCGGGTCACCCACTCATATTGAGCTTGTAGTTTGCTGTAATACAAAGCTATGTTGCTCATTTCCAGTCTTCTATGAAAACCATGTCTGACAATGGAGGAAATGCTACTTTGCAAACAGGTGATGGTTGGTGACAGGAAGAACATTCAGCCATAGAAAAGTCTGCTTCAATAAAATCTATCTGACCCATGCAAGCATGGAAAAGTGAATGTTAGATGACAATGATGATGATAATGTATCTGATTTTGTGTGTGTGTGTGTGTGTGTGTGTGTGTGTGTGTGTGTGTGTGTGTGTGTATATACACACTAGGTTTTTTTTTTTTTGTCTCGTTCAGTTTATTTAATTATTCTGATTTCTACACCTGTCATTAAAATGCTGTTTACAAACATCACAAGCTGTCAAGACAAAGGTACACACATACACATTTATATCATCATCACAATCGTCATTCAATGTCCGTTCTCCATGCTAGCTTGAGTTAGACAGTTTGATAGGATCTGGCAAGCTACAAGGCTGTGTAGAGCTTGAGCCTTAGTTTTGGAATGGTTTCTATAGCTGGATGCATTTCCTAACACCAACCACTTTCCAGTGATTATATAAGGGTATGTATGTGTATACACACACACACACACACACACGATGGGCTTCTTTCAGTTTCCATCTACTAAGTCCATTCACAAAGCTTTGGTTGGTCTGAGACTATAGTAGAAAACACTTGCTTAAGGTGCCAAACAGTGGGGCTGAAGTCAAGACCACATGGTTGCAAAGCATGCTCCTTTACCACACATGTACTCATAATTACTACAGAGATACAGATGCATGTACAAATGATTGAATGCGCATGCACACAGACACATACACTCTTAAAACGAATACTTACTCTTTTTCCGTTTTCCTTTGGACTTCTTATCGGCTGTTTTATTCTTATCAGCAGCAGTTTCTGACTCTAGACTCAACATGCCACCATCCAGATCAATGGGGTAAGCACTGGATAAACCATCAGCATCAACGCAACTGGAGCTTGACATGTCCCTCAGTAAAGGGTAATTGAGACCTTCAGCCTCAGAAAGGCAATAATCAGCCATTGGTAGCATTTTCTTCCTTGACGGAGACACAGTCTCCGTGCCATAAGTGGACATTTCAAGACAGTTGCTGTCCCATACCAAGCTGTTGCTTGCATTCACGCTATTCACTGGCTTAGCATCGCCATTTAGTAACCATAAGTGTTGTTTTTTATTGAGGTAGGAATTTTCAGAAAGTTTCAAACTTAATGATGGCTTTCCATTCTGAAATGTAAAATGACAAACAAATTATTATCATCATTAAATATCTACTAATGTAAAAAATAAAAATATAATTTTTTTTGGAATGGTGAATCTTGAAGCAAATAAAGCTATAAATAATGTGTACTGTAGATATTGGGTTAAAAAAACCCTTTGGATAGAAAAGCTTGAAGATTGCCTGTGGGATCTGAACCCTTATCTCTTGTAAATATAACAGATGTTCTACTCTTGGATCAAAGCAATCCTTCGAAGTTTTCTATCCATACTTGAAATTTTATTCATACTAGCAAGCATTGTAAGTTGTTGACATCATAAGAATTTAGAAACTTCAAGAGAACATCAAGTAATTCTTTTTTGGAATGGTGACACTTGAAGCAGATAATGCTACAAATAATAGGGTGTAAATATTGGGTTAAAAAACCCCTTTAGTCAAACATTGCTTGTGGGATTTGAACTCACATCTTCTGTAAACATGATAGGCATTCTGCCATTGGACAGAAGCAAATCTTTGCATCTCTCTTTCCAGAGGGAACCCAATATTTACAAGCTGTTACTTGTAGCTATCTGCTTTGAGATTTGCTATTCACAAAAACAAAAAAAAAGCAAAATTATACCCCACCACCACTCTCAATGTTTATAAATTCTAATGATGTCGACAATAAATAAATAATATAAAGCAAATGACTGGTTAACAGGGAAAAAAACAAGGTAGATGATGTATGCCCACCCCCTCAAAGACATGAATTGAACAATGACAGTGCCTGCATATACTGATGTTCCCTTTCACTAATGTTCACAATAATATTTATTACAAAATCCTTCAGTCTGTAATAATCTGCAACCAATAGTATAGAAGCTTCTATACTAAGAAAGAGAGAGAGGGAGAGGGAGAGAGAGAGAGAGAGAGAGAGAGAGAGAGAAAGAATGTGTGTGGGCAAAATAGAGGAGAATGTTAAAATAATACAAGATCCTGAAAGATTACTGGACATTTAAAGTGTATAAATGGATAATTTTATACACACACACACACAACATGAGTAAATGCTTACAGTAACATGAGTAGATGCTTATAGATATATACAGATACATGTAGACATGGCATCACACACACACACAGAGGTATACATACAGACACACCTACACTTGTAAAAATGACTTACAATCAGTAAAGAAACAATGCATACAGTATTCAGAGGGGGAAAGAGAGAGGGAGATGACCTAGATATATAAAAACTGGATTAGCTCTAAATTACAATCATACCCCCACAAACCACAACCACAACCACTGTAATCATATTACTGTAATCATTTGGGTGATATGAATTTAAGCGGCTTTGCATCACAGAATTTGCTGACCACTGGTGGGGCATGGAACACTGAAATCAGCTTTTGACAACAAATACTATGGAGAACATCTACATCGTATCCATTGTTTGTTTATATTTTTGTGTTTCAGTTGTTGGGTTGTGGCCTTGCTGGAGCACTGTCTGGAAGGAGTTAGTCAAACAAATCAACCCCAGTACTTCATTTTAAAACCTGATACTTATTCTATTGGTCTCTATTGCTGAACTATTATGTTAATGAGAAGTAAACAAACCAACACCAGTTGACAAGTAGTAGTAGGGAACAAACTCTAACATACACAGTTACACATGCACACAGAATATTTTCTTCTTCCCACTTTTGTCTACCAAATCTACTCCCAAGGCTTTGGTTGGATTGGGGTTATAGTAGAAGACACTTGCCCAAGGTACCATGCAGTGGGACTGAACTCAAAACCACATGGTTGGGAAGCAAGCTTCTTATCCACACAGGCATGCTTGTACCATTTCAGTAAAAAAAATATATAAATTTTCTCAGGAGTTGCCATTAGGAAGGGCATCTAGCCATAAAAACCATGTCAAAACAGACTGAAGCCAGCTCCTATAAAACCATCCAACATATGCCAGCATAGAAAATGGGCAATAAAGGAGGATGAAGTTAAAAAGAAGTCATGGAAACCTATGCAGTAGGTTAATCATATACAAATGATCCTACTTTAAACAGACAAATTGAATAACAAATGGTTTTATTGAAAACTTGCATAACAAGCTGAAATCTGATCAACAAACAACAGGCAGACGATGCACGTGTACAAGTGACTGAATGTCCATTTGCTTCATGAGCTGAAATTTAAAGAGCCACAGAGTACACTACACATGCATATTAGTACTGGGAGAGCTTATATGATCAGTACACTAAATGAAGGAATTGTAGAGCAAACAGTTTTTCCTGAAGAAAGTTATATCCAGCCAACAAGCAGAAATTTGAACAACAAACCATGAGTAGACAACATACACATGTAAGTGGCTCAGAGACAGTTTACAAGTGGTTTGTTAATGCCCATGTACACACTTCATATGTTATTAAAAAAATAATATTTCTCATATTGTTATTCTTGGGGATGGTCATATTTTGCCAATTGAACACATGCACTATTTTTCTTCATTTTTTTTTTTTATTATTTTCTTTTGTCCAATCAGTTTCTGGTTGCCATCTTTCTGGTTGTCTCTATTGTTATTTCTATTGCTTTTGGTGGTGGTCATGGTGTCACTGTCTTTGTGCATATTGTCAATGTCAGTATTGTTTGTGTAAATGGCAAAAGATGCCCCCCCCCCACCAACTATAACAATATCTGGTTCAAAACATGTTTTCACATAAAGAATCTTGCAAAACAAATACATAAATGTAATATATCTCATAGTTAAAAATATGGATCAAGACATATCTTAAAGAGAAAAGTGTGCATGCACATACATACATATAAAAAGGGATGCTGAAAAGTTCCTGGCTTTAAGGGTAGTGTGAAGGCCTGGTTGGAGGCACAACTTTCTGAGTACTTTTACAGGGCTTAGAAAAATTGAAGGACTGCTGCAATAAGTGCGTGAATTTGAGAGAAGAATATGTTCAATAAAATCATAATTAATTGATCCTCCTGTATTTTTTTTTACCCCAAACCAGGAACTTTTCAGCACACCCTTGTATATAAACATGCTTATATATTTGCTATTGATGGATGAACAGATAAAACATCATTTCATGCCTGTATGTGGATTTTGAGTGTAGCTTGAGACAAAATCCTATTTATATGTATTTCAATTATTCATATAACGAACAATTTGGTTAATGAACATCAGTCTGAAACAGATTGTTTTCATTTATAGAAACTCCACTATATATTCACAAATAACAAGTATTGTAATCCAAGAAGAAAGGAAGAAGAGAGAACTTCCCCAACACCTTAATGCTGGGCTACTGTATTTCCAATATGCAATTCTAAACGATATATATTCTTTTATTATATATATACTAATGTATTAGCACAATAGTCTGATGAGTAACAGTTTGTGGAGGTCTTTTTGGGGGGCTTTGATAAAACAGTATTTTACTCTACCTTTGGTATTCAAGTACTATCTTCCCCATCTTCTTTTGCATCTCTGTGCTTACTTATACACACACACAGGTACAGGCATGACTGTGTGATAAGAAGCCTGCTTTGAAACTACATGATTCCATGTTCAACCCACTGTGTAGCATATTGGGCAAGTGTCTTCTAAAGTCTCAGGCCAACCAAAGCCTTAGGAGTGGATTTGGTAGACAGAAACTGAAAGAAGCCTGTCATATATATATGTATGCATGTTATTGTGTCTGTGTTTGTCTCTCACTACTACTTGACAACCAGTATTGGTGTGTTTACATCCCTGTAACTTGGTGGTTCGGCAAAAAAGACCTATAGAATAAGGATCAGGCTTAAAAAAATAAGTCCTGGGGGTTAATTTGTTCAACTAAAACTCTTCAAGACAGTGCCCCAGCATGGCCACAGACAAATGACTGAAACAAGTAAAAAATAAAAGATACATACACACACACACACGTGTGTGTGTGTGTGTGTGCGTGCGTGCATGTGTGTGTGTCTGCTATGTGCATATGGAACAGTATAAAGTTAAAATATCGGGTCTATTTCAAAACGGGGGCACCAGTATTTTCTTAGCGAAACACTAACGAAACACTTTGATACTTGGGACACTGGTAGAATGTGTCATATAAAACATCTTTTACTCTTAGTCTTCTTAACAAAAAAACGTACATCGCAAGTTATTCCATGTTAAAGTTGTTGTATTTCTGTAATTTCAACCAGTCACTGACGTCTATTCAGCTGAATAGAGTTACTGCTTGGCGGTCATAAAAATGTTATTCCCTGTGGCATATTTCATCCGGTTTAATCGTAATTTATACGCATATATTGTTTATATAATAAATTATGCTGTGCGTATCTATGTGTGTAACAATTTTAGAGTTCGGATTCTAGAGTTAGGGATAGTTTTAGGGTTAGGGTTAGGGGATTAATATGATATACACCGTTACAGCGCTAACTGTTTTCAACTGAATAGACGTCAGTGATTAGTAGAAATTATCGAAATAAGACAATTTTTTTACATGAAATAAATTCGAATACAAAAATTTTTTTCTGTTCTATAACACAAAATAGATAAGTATACGAAGTTTGAAAGTCTTTCGGTACCAAAAACACTACATAAAACATAAATGAAAACTGGTGCCCCCGTTTTGAAATAGATCCAAAATAGCTATTTTTGTGTCATACTTGAGAGCATGTATACATTAGGTATGACACATATATGGCCTCACTCACACATTAGCTATTTGAGAACAAAATGTAAGAAGGATTGGCTCAAGTCCTTGTTGAAGGTATGAGAAATATGAAAGGTCAACTAGGAAAGCAATGCTTGCATTGTCACAAATGGAAGAAACAACTAAAAGAAGGAGTAGGTATTTTTGAAAACCCAAAAACACACCTGTTAGTGAATGGGGGAAACTTGGTCTGCAATATTTGTGGGCCTGTATGTATATCAAGAGCTGGGCTCTTTAGTCACCAGTGGAGCCACATGTGTAAAGTATACTTTTGTCTGGTGTACAATGTTTCTTAATGGTCAGTGATGGTCTTCTTCAGTCACAAGTGAACAGTCATCACACACACACACACACATGTATGTCTCTCTTTTTACTTGTTTCAGTCATTTGACTGTGGCCATGCTGGAGCAACGCCTTTAGTCGAGCAAATAGACCCCAGGACTTATTCTATCGGTCTCTTTTGCCGAACCTCTAAGTTACGGGGACGTAAACACACCACCATTGGTTATCAA
>NC_069005.1:19204534-19212961 GCF_001194135.2 Octopus bimaculoides | reverse complement strand
ATATATATATATATATATATACATATATACGACGGGTTTCTTTCAGTTCCCGTCTACCAAATCCATTCACAAGGCTTTGGTCGGCCTGAGGCTATAGTAGAAGACACTTGCCCAAGGTGCCACGCAGTGGGACTGAACCTGGAACCATGTGGTTGGTAAGCAAGCTACTTACCACACACCCACTCACCTACACACACATATATATTCATACACATACATACATACATATATATATACATACACACACATACATACATATATATATACATACACACACATACATACATACACACACACATATATATTTGTTTATTTATTTCACGTAGGTATTGAGACTAATAATCTGGTGTAGAACTCAACATACATATGCTTCAGAATGAAGCATTAGTTGTGTACAGAAGAGGCTACAAGGTGTTACTCAGATACTCAACTACGAGTCCATTGCATCTTATAGAAGAAACAGGTGTAAGCTAATGAAGTTCCTAAGATAACTGTTTATTCCTTTGTCATCTCTTTTTTTTATATACGAGGAGGTACCCAAATGTAATCGGAAACATTCTCTGTAGGACAAACCTGTTGAAGTTCAGGCTTTCACTGATAGAAACCACTTAATGCAACCCCTAGGGGTCAGTCTGCTGACTGGCTTCATCATTTGGAGTTGTACTGCCATGTGGTGGGTCTTTGTTTTGCAGTGTTGCTTCCTTGTTCCATCGATTTTTGCGATGGCTGAAATGAAGGAACAACATGCTTCTGTGAAATTCGCTTTTCTGCTGGTGAAAACAGTTGTCATGCTTCAAACAGCTTACAGGGATGCTACCATGGGCAAAACACAAGTTTACAAGTGATTTTCATGCTTTAGGAATGGTCACTTGTCAGTTAAAGATCAACCTTGAACAAAGACATCATGAAAATTCATCAACTGATCTTGGAGGACCATTGCTGAATAATTGACAAACTTGTTGATATGATTGGTGTGTCCTGGAGCTCTTGCCAACGAATTTTGTGCCTTGTTTGCTCATGGAAGATCAAAAACAGTCACGACTGAATGCATGGCATGATCTAAAAGAACAGTTGGAAGTTGATCCAGACCGTTTTTTGAAGGTCATCATTGCTGATGAAAGCTGGTGCTACAGAATTCACAGATGTGGAGGTGAAGAAAAAAACGATGGAGGCGTTAAAAGGCACTTCGAAAGAATTCCAGCACTGCGAGGACAACCGATATGTCATGTGTTGTTGAAACCTTTTCCGATGTTGAATGCCATCCTCCTTCTCCCTCCTGCCTTCACATCCTTAGAGTTGGCACTGTCAATGTAGGTCTGGCGAGATTGTTGAGATGCTTGAATGGAGGCATATTATGTGTGTTGCATTCAAGGAGTTAGGTGGAGGGGTGTTTCTGCCAGGTTCTTCACAGGCAAAAAACAGGTATAAAATCCAAGAAAGCAAGTGACAGGGTAGGTGGTGTGGGCATACCTTTAGCTGAAAAATGGGTGGATAAGGTAACTGAGGCAATCAGAGTGTGCTTAGACTAGTTTTGAAAAGTAGTACAGCAACAATTATCTCTGTGTATTCTCCTCAACTGGGTCTGCCAAGTGAACAAAAGGACTGTTTTTATATTTTTTTGCAGACTACCTCAAAAACAAATAACAGTGACCCTTTTGTGGTTGGTGACTTCAATGAACATGTTGGGCAGCAACCGGGTGTCTTTCACAGTGTGCATGATGGCCATGGAATTGGTTCCCATAATGAAGAGGGAACAAGGCTTCTGGAGTTCTGTGATGCAAATAACCTAATGATCTGCAACATCAACTTTAGGAAGTCAGCCACTCACCTGATAAACTAACAATCTGGTGGCCAAGCTAGCAAGATTGACTACATTCTCATCAGAAAGCAACATACATGGTTGCTCAAAATTGCTAAAACCTTCCCTGATGAAGAATGTATTCCTCATGATAGGTTAGTCATTAGCGATTTCAGACCACATGCCAAAAGGATTCTAAGAAGCAGACTAGTCTGGAAAAGAATGATCTGGAAGCTTAAGGATCCTCTGAATAATCAAAGATTTAGAGAAGTCCTAAATGAAGCATTTAACAAGGAGGAGGAGGAGGAGTTACAGATATGTAACATAGAAGATAACTGGACGTTCTGATGAGATAACTTACTGAGAGCCACAAATCAAATTTGTGGCTGGTGCAAAGTCCCAACCAGACCAAGAGTGATGTGTGGTGGTAGAACAGTGTAACAGAGTGAAGAAATGGGACTGGAAGAATGGTGGTAGCAGGGAACTATATCAGGTAGCCAGAAGACAGGTATACTTAGCCATGGGAGAAGCAGAAAGGGAGAAGTTTGCAAATGTTCTGTGGCATGAGGACCAGAAGCTACAGTACATTTTGTAAAATGGTAGTTTGATGAGGAACAAAGACCTTGAAATTTTTAGAGAAACAGTGTAAAAGTAAATGTGATACTGTAATATGCAAGTCTTTGCCCCAGGATATTAAATAGTGGAAATGAAGTAAAAGCTACCATCTCACTGTGGTCTTGTTTTTAGTGGAAACTTACCTCTTGATTGTCAATACTAATTAGTCATAAGAATGCATTTAGTCTTGTTACATTTAATCATTGGTAATCTGAGATTCAACAGTGAGTAGATGTTCATGCTGGCTCCTCAACATTTTCATTTCTCCTCTCTGTTTATGTTGTACACACCAGCTCTTCCATGAGACGTAGTCATGGAAATTGCTTATGGGGGAGTGAAAGCAACTGACACAGTTTCCTCATGGTGCATTACAATATTTGCCACACAAACATACCTACTACACTCAACACCCTACCACCCATCACACCACAAAATAGCATGCTACCATGTACAACGACACACTAAGAAATGAGCCTCCATGTAATTACACAGACCTGCTAGAAATAGTAACTAAAACCTTCCCCAGTGTAAGCCAATATACAAAAAAGATGGGACTCCTTAGGACGGAAATGCTTTTGATAAGTCTTCTCAAACAGGACAGAGTATAGGGCTAAACAACAATACACATACCACCCACTGCTTTCAATACACAATCAAATGTAGGTAAGAGTTCACTTAGATCCTTCACACACACACACACTCAAAACAATTACTTTCACAAACTCAGGTGTGAGTGTAATAGAGGATGTGGGTCTTGGGGACAAGCTTGATAGCCCTTTAGCTTTCAGATGGCTCTGTCAAATGTAATGCTTATTTATTTGCATTGTTTTAAATTAATCATACATTATTTGGAGCTCTGAAATTTTGATGATGTGTTTGTTAGTTTTAGAATAACTTTGTAGGGCAGGTGTGAGAGGTCAGATCTGGCCTATCTGAACATAAAACAGGTTTGTGGGCCAGATATAACCAGTTTAAATATATAAGTCACATATTTTTCATCAATCCAAGAGTTGATTAAAGAGCCTCTAGCACAGTTACTCAAACCCACTAGAAAATGACAGCAAAATCACTAAAAAAAACTATCAATAACCATTTTGTTATATTTCTGTTGAAATACACTGCCTTTAAATTACTTTTGAAAATAATGAATTCAGTAAGATAAGTTTGTTAATATTAAGCTGCTATTTGAAATATAAATGAACATGAAATTTTGATGAAAGATTTTCATTGAGATCACTTTAAAACAGGAGATTTTGTATCAGAACCAGAATAATCTCAAGTGGATTGGTATGATAAGGGTTAGAGATGGAGAGTGAAGATAAAATTAATTTGTCAGCTCTTTGATTCCAAAGGACAAAACTTCCTATAAATATTAATAGCCATGATTTATCCGTGGGTCAACCCTGGGTATACAGACCTATAAGCAAAGTCAGTCTAGCCATGGCTATCTGGGACAAGCAATTATCTAGTACATCCTTTTCTCAAAGACAGATATTGGTAAATTAAAATGATATTTAGAAGATAATACAACACATATATGTATCAATGTATTAACTCTTTTGTTGAAATAAACTGACTTTGTTTCAATAAATGTTGAAAATAATGAATTTAGTTAAGTAAGTCATTATTAAGCTGGTATTTTAAAGCAGTGAGCTAGCACAATCATTAGCAAGCTGAATGAAATGCTTAACACCATTTTGTCTGCCTTATGTTTTGAGTTCAGATGGTGCTGAGGTCAATTCTTCCATCCTTTTGGGGGGTCAATAGAATAGTACCAGTTGAGCACTGGTGTCTATGTAATTGACTACCCCTCCCATTCCAAGCCTTGTACCTATAGTAGAAAGGACTGTTAAACAGATATTTTGGAATACAAATTAACATGAATTTGTGATGGGTTTTTTTTTAGTTTAGATCACTTTAAAATAGAACATTTGTATCATAAAACCAGGACAGGTGGTCTGGCCAAAAATGAAAAGGCATAAAGGATAACATAGGCCTAAATATATGACGCCTGATTAGAAGACAATATGATCAGGAGTGGTTAACAGTTTTGATTGTAGGCCTGATCATGGATCAGGGCTGACTCTAGGTGAGGGAAAGACAGGAGACCAACCAACAACAATGAATTTAACATACATGTAGAGCATTTATCACCCTTCACAGTCTCAATAACAAAAAGGTCAAATTGACTTTCTCCAACACCACCACCACCACCACCACTCCCTAGACAACAGGAGTTGATTCTTAAGACCATCCCCCAATAAGTACTTGTGTGTGTGTGTGTGTGTGTGTGTGTGTGTGTGTGTGTGTGTGTTCAGTACACACATACATATGTGTGTGAGTATTAGTTAAAACCCTGAAGGAGGTCTAAACAGTCTACATAAGCTCTCTCTCTCTGATTAGTTTTGCTCATGAATGATCTTTACAGATGTAAAAATTCCAATCTCACAGATTAAAGGATTAACAAGCAGGCTGCAACAGATTAAATTGTTCACTAAGCATACAAGTTCATTTAAAAAGAGAGAGGAGGAGGAGAGTGAAAGGGAATGAAAGTGAAAAAGAGAGAGACAGGGAGTGTGTGTGTGTGAGAGAGAGAGAGAGAGAAAAGATCCTTCAGTTTTACAAACACTAAAATCTTATTTAAGCAACTCCAATCTTCATGCTCTTAGCCTTTATAATACAAATTCCATATAAAATGCATATAAATTATAAGCATTTCCAATCAACAAACGATTATCTGGAAGTTCGTAGATAAAAAGTGCACCAGTCGTCATTTGATGATGAGGAGGGGCAAAATCCATTGTTTCATACACTTTTCATTGTCTTTTTTTACTTGCTTCAGTCATTGGATTGTGGCCAATATGGGGCACCAGCTCAAAGGATTTAGTTGACCAAATTGATCTCAGTACTTTTATTTCCTAAAGTCTATTCCACTGGTCTTACCACATAGGCACCTCCACTTGACAACCAACGTTGGTGTGCTTACATCTCCGTAACTTAATGGTTCGGCAAAAGAGACTGACAAAATGAGTATTAGGCTTACAAAGAATAAGTCCTGGAGTAAATTTCTTCGACTAAAAAACCCTTTAAGGTGGTGCTCCAGCATGGCTGCAGTCAAAATGACTGAAACAAGTAAAAGCATAAAAAAATAGTCTCTTTTTCTGAATCACTATATCATAAACAAACCATCACAAGTTGTCAAACAGGGGTGGCGAGATACACACACACACACACACACACACACACACACCGTTTTAACACTTGCTCGCCACACAGTTTGGATGGAATTTGTTAAGGTGAATTTTTTTATGGCCAGATCATCATCATCAACATTTAATGTCCATTTTCCATGCTGGCATGGGTTGGATGGCTTGACAGTCTGCACCAGGTTCCATATCCCATTTTAGCTTGGTTTCTATGGCTGGAGGCCCTTCCTAACATCAATCATATATTTCCTTGTGACTAAATGTATTTTTACAGCTGATTGAAAATGAACCCAGCTTGCATGATGGTAGCACTCACAACTACTACATAATGTAAAGACAGGGAGACAGTAAGTAACGTGCACACACACAACAGATTTCTTTCAGTTTCCACCTATCATATCCACTCATCCTAGGGCTATAGTAGAAAACTTGCCCCAAGTGCTATGCAGTGGAACTGAACCAAAGAACACATGGCTGGGAAACAAACTGCTTACCACACAACCACAACCATGTAGTTGCATAACAAGCTTCTTAACCAAACAGTTATGATGCTGGAAATAGAAAAAGTATGACTGCTAATTGTTCTAGCAAGGACAAATGTGCCAAAAATTGGAAAAATTGGATTCATTCTTTACAGCAAAATAACAATTGTACTATAATGCCTACAAACTATTTTTATTTTCTTATGGATTAACCTTTGACAACATAGAGCACCCACCTGTGGTTGCTTTAGTTTTGGATCTTAACTTTTTATCTAACTATAAGCAGTTCCTGGCAGCACCCAGTTTTATAAATATCTAAGGTATAAACAATAATAGACAGAATTCACCATATTGTGGATGACTAGCTTAAAAAAGATGTTGGACAATTTTGCAGTTGATTCAGGACTACTAATTCCCTCAGAGCTGTTGCATCCAAGGAATTTATGAAATGATTCCAGTTGTATGATCTCTCTCTCTCTCACCTGACATTCACCTCTATCCTCATACCCTTATGAAAATATCTACTCTTTCCCCAACTCCCATGACTCACTGACCACATCTTCTCTTATGCTCACCTCCTTGCACTTTGAGAGTTTGCTCTGGCACCCCATCACAACCTTCTTGTTTCAGTCATTAGACTGTAGTCATGCTGGGGCACTGCAATGAAGAATTTTTAGTTGAATGAATTGACCCCAGTACTTAATTTTGTTAAGCCTGGTACTTATTCTATCAGTTTCCTTGTAGCTGAACTGCTAAGTTATAGGGATATAAACACACCAACAAGTGGTGGTGGGGGACAAACACCGACACAAAGGTACTTGCACACATACACATGACAGGCTTCTTTCAGTTTCTGTCAACCACATCCACTCACAAGGCTTTGGTCAGGCCGAGACTATAGCAGAAGACACTTGCCCAAGTGTCATGAAGTGGGAGTGAACCTGGAACCACATAGTCACACCTGATAATGACTTTATATTACAATGATTATAAACACACATGAATGAAAGAATGAATAAAATGCTTTCCCAATTCAATGATTTTTAATACAGGCACAAGGCCACACAATTTAGAAGACTGGGGTTGGTGGTGGTGGTGGTGGTGGTGGTGGTGGTGGTGGTATAGTTGATTTAAATCTATGCTAGTACTTTCTGACTGGTATTTATCAACATGAAAGAAAGATCAAAGGTAAAGATCAAAGGTAAAGTTGATCAAAGTGGAATTTGAACTATGAATGTAAAAGGGACTAAATGCTGTAGAGCATTTAATCTCACCCATTGTACTGATTTCTAACATAGGCACCAAACCAGAAATGTTGTAGGGAGGGTCTAGTTGATTGTATCGATTCAGTATTTTACTGGAGTTTATCTCACCAATTCCAGAAAGGAAAGCTGAAAAGCAAAGTCAACTTTGGCAGGATTTGAATATAATGAACCATACAATATATTATTAACATTTAAGATTTCTTATTTGCAAGATAGACCTATTACATTTAAAAACTGTCTTAATAATTGGTTTATTTCCCTTTCAGTCTTTGAATTAACACCACTGGGTGAAGAATTTGATACATAATTTGTATATAATAATAACCAATACAGATGTTGATTGATTTATTCATTTGTTTCTTCAGTCACACTTTATATGATATAGAGGGGGGGGGGAGAAAGCAAAAGAGAGATATAGTAAGAGTTAACAAGAGGTGCAGGATGAGTGGAGAGAAAGAATCATAGAGACCAAGGAGGAACAGTAGGAGTAAACGACAAAGTAGTTACACAAATGAGAAATTTGCTTTATTTAATTTTAAGATAATAAATATTTTTCTTTTCAACATTAGTATTCATTTCACTATTTTGTATAAGCACCAAGCAATTTGACAGGCATCGCTGCGTGGTAAGAAGTTTGCTTCCCAACCACATGGTTCCAGGTTCAATCCCACTGTGTGATATCTTGGGTAAGTGTCTCCTTGGGCCATCCAAAGTCCTGTGAGTGGATTTAGTAATCAGAAACTGAAAGAGGCCCATCATGTGTGTGTATATGTGTGTGTGTGTGTGTGTGTGTGTGTGTGTGTGTGTTCCCCACTCCACCGCTTGACAACTGGTGTTGGTGCGTTTATGTCCCCATAATTTAGAGGTTCAGCAAAAATGACCAATAGAATAAGAACCAGGCTTAAAAAGAATATAATATAAGCACTGGGATTGATTCATTCAACTAAAAGTTCTTCAAGGTAATGCTCCAGCATGACTGCAGTCTAATGACTGAAACTAGATAAGCAGGTCATATTTTCTGATATTACCCATTGTGGTAAAAACAAACTGTTTTATGGCTG
>NC_069005.1:19194974-19204255 GCF_001194135.2 Octopus bimaculoides | reverse complement strand
ATAAACATATACACACACATACATACATATATACGACGGGCTTCTTTCAGTTTCCGTCTACCAAATCCACTCACAAGGCTTTGGTCGGCCCAAGGCTATAGTAGAAGACATTTGCCCAAGGTGCCACGCAGTGGGAATGAACCCGGAACCATGTAGCTGGTAAGCAAGCTACTTATCACACAGCCACTCCTGCACCTTTAGTAATTAGTAAAAATATGAAATGGGAGCAGGGATCTAAGTTAAAATACTATTATTTTATCATTTGTATGCAAGAACCTGCATCCTCAGTTTAAAAACATGCATTTATGTGCATGGCCCAATTCCTTGGATTAATTCAAATACAAGAAGTATTAGTGACTTGAAGGCACACAATATTTTGTTATGCAACCATAATATGCTGCAAAGTATATTAAATGTTTTTCTAAGTCAATACTGTGTACTACTGTGTTAGCAGTGTACTTAAATGTGTTGAGGTCATCTATAGAAAATCTGTAGAGATGACCTTAACACGAGAAAATATTAGTAGTGCAGTTCAGAAGCTTGCTTTGCAACCTGTGGTTTCAGGTTCAGTCTCACAGTGTGGCACCTTGGTCAAGTCTCTTCTACTATAGCCCTGGGATGACTAATGCCTTGTGAGTGAATTTGGTAGACAGAAACTGCATGTGTGTGTGGATATCTACCCCACCACTGCTTGACAACTGGTGTTGGTTCATTTACACCCCCATAGCTTAGCAGTTTAGCAAATGGAAATGTCAAGAAAAGTAACAAACTTAAAAAGAAAAATAGGTACTGCAGTTGATTTGGTCAATTAAAAGCCTTCAAGGTGATGCTCTAGCATGGCCATGATCCAATGACTGAAAACTAGTGCGAAATAAAAGACAAAACAAAAATAAAGGTAAATTTTTAAAATATATAAAAAGTCATTAGAAAAACTGTCAAAATCCTGATTATTTGGAAAATTTATTGAAACCTGCAGGTGAAGTGAAAACCTAAGATAATCCACAAGTCTGACAAAATATATGGATTAAACATTTGATTCTTGAACTTCTAGCTTTGACTTCATAGTGAGTCACTTGGCAACATTCCTTTGAACTTATCACCTTCAAGACTAAGATAAACAATATTTAGGCAGGCAAACAGAGAGATACTTAGACAGGCTGAAGAGTAGACATGCAAACAAATGGACAGATAGACTAGATGCTCAAACAGGCAGACAGACAGGCAGACCAGAGACACAAACATGCAGGCAGACAGACAGACAGAGCAGAGACTTGAACAGGCAGGCCAGCAGATCAGAAACTTCGGTAGATAGACAAGCCAAACTTAAGCAGATATGTAGACAGATCAGAGATCCAAACAAACAAGCAGGCAAATCAGATTTAAATAGGCAGACAGGCAACAGACCAGAGAGTCAAACAGACAAGTAGGCAGACCAGACTTTAAACAGGCAGGCAGGCAGAGCAGAGACTCAGACAGGTAGATGGACAGACAGACCAGAGACTCAAGCAGGCATATAGACAGGTCAGAAACCAAACCAGACAAGCAGGCGGATGAGACTTGAACAGGCAAACAAACAGACCAGACTCAAGCAGTTAGGTAGACAGACAGACCAGGGACCATAACAGACAAGTAGATAGGCAGACCAGAGACTCAGACAGAACAGAGACTCAAACAGACAAGCAGGCAGACAGATAGAAAAGACTCAAAGAAACTGGCAGACTGTAGACTTAAAGAGGCAGACAGGCAAACAGAAACTCAAAGGTATATGGACAAATTGATGGACACTTACACTGCTGGACATTGGAATAAACAAGATGACACTGAAATAGACAGATGAACCCTGAAGTAGACAGTCAAGGACATGCACACACAAACTCTCTCTCTCTCTCTCTTACACATACACACATGCTGATATGTCAGATTTTATTTTAAAAAATGAACAAAGCAAAATGATCAAAACACTACAACAAAATAAGCATATAATGATGATTAAAATATTTAAATTGAGTGATTAAAGTATTTAGACCTTTAATCAGAGTGTTTGTGATAAATCCACGTGATGAGGGAAATCTCAAGTTTTATCTCAAGGAGGTTCTAGTTGATGTTGTGCATCAAATGAACAAATTTACGCAAGCAGCAATGTTATCAGTTTCAAAGTTGGGTCTTCTAGTGTAGACACATGTATGTACTAATAGAGACTGAGCCAATGAGAGATCTACCAATATGTCACTTGAAATGTTAGAAATAGCAGCTAAATTCCACTCAATCACACTAAGTTGTCTTAGTCATAGTCTTCTAAGCTATTTAAATGCTTCATTGAGAACAAGTTTGCAGTTAGCTTTTTACAGCCACTTGTGAGAAAGTATTGGGTCATCCCAATACTTTTTATATTTCTTTTATTTTTCAAAATTAAGATAAACAAAGTTCTTTTTTAATCTAAAATATACTCTCCTTCATTTTCTACAATGCTCTTCCATCTATCTGGTAGACTTGCAAGGCCTCTCTTCCAAAATTCACTTGTCTATGATGAAAAATACTCCTCCAATACTGTTCTGACGTAGTCTACAGAATTCATATTTTTTACGTCCAAATGATTTTGAGGACAGCGGAATAAATGATAACCAGATGGGGCAACGTCCAGTGAATATGGTGGGTGGGGCATCGTTTCCCATTCAAACTGCGCCAGATTTTGGAATGCCATCCTCGCTGTATGTGGCCAAGCATTATCCTGATTGAAGAACACCTTTCATCTTGAAACCAAAATTGGTCATTTTTCTTCTAGTATTGACTTGAATGACTGGTTGAATGACCAAATCCGAGCTTCCCTGCTAGTTCATCAGGCTTTGCAGGACATCCTCATTGAGCTCTACAGCTTTTCCAAGATGAGGCTTGGAATTTCTGGAATCATCATTGACACTGGCTTACACTTATTGTCTGATCCCCATATACTGCATTAATATTCCTCACACTTTCTGTTGCATTGTTGCCTTTATTGAACTCATAAAGCAAAATATGCCAAATATACTCTTTTGCCACTTCCATTATGACTGAAAAAATAACTGTTAAAATGTACGCTCTTCAAAACTTGCACTAAGAATAAGAATAAGGTAAAATTACTACCTGCTTTTATAGCAATTTGATGCAGGTAGTTTATCCTATTCTCCTCTGACTTTTAGCTCATGCAATTGAAAAAAAACACCTTATTTATGGGATGACCCAATATATAGCACACACACACACACACACACACACACACACGACCATTATTTGGAATGATGTATGAATTTTATATTTTATAAATTGTGAAGAAGACACAAAGCCTAGAAAATGATTTGCCTGATTCATTGATAAAAAAAAATTTTAATACTACTGACCCTCCATCCTGGCCAATATCATGTTATATTACCCAAAGAAGTAAGAACGGACAGAAAGTACAAGAAGTCATTATAAGAGAACTTACCAGAGGGTTGTATCATGATAAACCCTCTCACTGAGACAGAGATAGACAGTAGAAAGAATGTCTAATGAAGAACAATTATTCTAATTTTGACAAAAGGATGAAAAGCAAAGTTGACCTTGATAGAATTTGAATTCTAAAAGTAGCCAGTCAGAAGAAATACTGCAAAGCATTTCTTCCAATGCTCTAATGACACTGCCGAATAATAATAATAATAATAATAATGATAATGATAGTAATCCTTTCTACTATAGGCACAAAGCCTGAAATTTTTGGGGGAGGGGACTAGTCCATTATATCAACCCCAATGTTTCACTGGTATTAATTTCATTGGCCCTTAAAAGGATAAAAGGCAAAGTTGACCTTGGCGGAATATGAACTCAAAACATAAAGACAGGTGAAATGCCACTAAGCATTTTGCCTGGCATGCTAACAATTCTGCCAGCTCACCACCTTAATAACAATTTCAAATTTTGGCACAAGGCCCATAATATTGAGGGAGGTGGGTAAGTCGATTGGATCGATCCCAGGTCTCAACTGGTACTTATTTTATTAAATGCAAAAGGACAAAAGGCAATCGTGGAATTTAAACTCAGAATGTAACGATGAACAAGATGCCTCTAAGCATTTTGCTAGGCATGCTAATGATTCTGCCAGCTCGCCACCTTAATAATAAATTAGGAGGACCCATGGAAATTCCACAGTGTAAGTCAGTATATTTGAATATCTTCTTTCCTTTCAGCCAATGTGTTTATCTGTCAACTCTCATAATATCAATAAACATTTAAACCGAATAATTAAAAAAAAAAAAAAAAAAATTATGGTAGTACCCCAGTATGGTCACAGCCTTTGGTCTGGAATGTGTAAAAGGTAAAAGAGTGATATCCACAGTTATTTGCTAAGGTTATTTCACTTTAATTTAACTATCTATTAATGTATTATTTAATGCATAACTTTATAGATCTTTATTGTTTCATTATGTTAAACGTCTTGATTGTGCCTATGATTTCAGCATACAAATACAGAATATAGACTTTTTCCCTCTTTCTATTTTTTTCACTGATCCCACTATTTCTGTTTCTCTCTTTGTCTCCCATCCTCCCCCTTCTCTTTCTCTATCCTATGTCTTTCTCCCTTGGTGTAACACACAGACAAAACAGCCAGATGACAGGAACAAGCAGAAAAATATAATAGCATAAGACAAGCAATTTTGAGGGTGGGGGTAGTCAATACCATTGACCCCTGCACTTGACTGGCTCTTTATATTATTGATCCCATAAGGATGAAAGGCAAAGTTGATCATGGCCAAATTTGAACTTTGAATGTAATGAGGCAGAAGAAAAACTGATGCTCTAACAATTCTACCAAACTGAACCAAATTTAAGGAAGGCACTGTTACCAGACACACCAAAATATAAGAGAACCGTCACAGGGTATGTCACTGTTGTAATGTAGTGAAAAATTTTTGAGGATTTCCAACCAAATCAGGCCAACAGGTTGAAGGCATGTGGCCTATGGTGAGCAGTATTGCATTCACAATTACAAGTTTGTTTGTTTTTAAACTCCAGGACTGGACAGTGCATTGTGTTCATGAGCAAAACATTTCATGTTAACTCAGTTTACTCAGCTGTAAATGAGTAAATAATCCTGCAATGGACTGATGACCCATACAGGGGTACTTTGTGATCTCAGTCACTTGTATGCTATGAAAACCTAGGACATGAGACAATAAAGTCTTCATGTCCAAACCAACAGGAAGTGGAGAAAAAAAATGAATGCAGAAATGGAAAAAGAAAAAGAAAAAAAAAAATCAATGCTGATGAGCAACAAGAGATAAACTAAGAAACTGTTACCTACAAGAAAACAATCACTTTAACTCTGCTTTTCAATACTGATTTTCGCCTTTTCAAAGATTTGTAACTAAAGGTGGAGATAGCAATGCAGAACTCAATCTGACATAAAGAGACACTTCAATAAACATTATTCATCTAGAAATCAAAAATACATACCTTTTACTTGTTTCAGTCATTAGACTGCAGCCATGCTGGGGCACCACCTTGACTTATTTTTTTAGTTGACTGAATTAGTCCTAGTGCTTATTTTTTAAGCCTTTATGGGGATGTAAACACACCAACACTGGTTGTCAAGTACTGGTGGACACACACACACACATCTACAATGGGCTTCTTTCAGTTTCTGTCTACCAAATCCACACACAAGGCTTTGGACGGCCTGAGGCTATAGTAGAAAACACTTGCCCAAAGTGCCATGCAGTGGAACTGAAACCGGAACCATGTGGTTGGGAAGCAAGCTCCTTACCACACAGCCATGCCTGCACCAAGTGTCTTTTCTAGGGCCAGACTTTTGAAAATATTTTCATGCTCAAAATTGGAAACAATGAGAAACCATCCCAAAACACTCTTCTCTAAATAATCCTGTCAATACTTTGTCTATGGGATCAGGGGTTTGTATTTGGTCGGAAAATTAGTTTCTCCATTGCTAATGTCTCTGATGAAAGTGCTGGGCCTGTTTCATGTTGCTTTACTACCACAAGCAGGAGCCAACATGTTCAAGACTGCATGAGGGAAACACATTATGAGGTCATGTCACAATGAGCATTAGTTGACAGAAGATCTGTAACAAAGTCACTTGACCTGCTACAAATAGTAGCTGAATACGTAACTCAAGTTATACCCTACTTAAAAAAAAAAGACATTGGATAATGTAGTCCAAAATACAGTGGACTTGGAAGAAAAATGCAACTGTGAGGAACGGCATGCCTGTGTGGTTAAAAAGTTTGCTTCCCATTCATATGGCTTTGGGTTCAATCCCACTATATGTCACCTTGGGCAAGTATTTTCTACTATCAACACAAGTTGACTAATGCCTTGTAAACAGATTTGGTTGAAGAAAACTGACACAAGCTTGTCATATATGTACACACATACACATACTGAGTTCAAATTCTACCCAAGGTCAACTTTGCTTTTCATCATTTTGAGATCAATGAAATAAGTACCAGTTAAGCACTGGAGTCAATGTACTCAATTAGCCCCTATTCCCTGCAAAATTTCAGGCCTTGTGCTGGTAGAATTGTCAGCACACCAGACAAAATACTTAGTGATATTTCATAAATTTTTACATTCTGAGTTAAAATTCTGCCAAGGTCGATTTTACTTTTTCATCCTTTCAGGGTGAATAAAATAAGTCTCCATTGAGCACTGAAGTAGATATAATTGACTAGCCCATTTCCCTACCAAAATTTCAGGCCTTATATAGCAGAGGGGATTATTATTTTTGCTTAGACTTAAGGACTAAGTTATCCATAGCCAGCAGCAGGGGATGGGTTGGATTGTTCTGCATAAATTACAAATAAAATCAGAAAAAGAAAAAAAAGAAAAAGAAAAAAAAAATTGCCTGAATTGTTAAAGTAAATATTTTTTAGCTGTATATCCTTTCCTCTAAAGCCATGTACACATTGAACAGGGAAGTGGGAACTGTGTCATACATGGTGGTTGGCATTGAATCATTTACCATCTGTTAAAATATACACCACCAAGCTGTCAGTAGCTTCATTTGAATTCTTCATGTTTTGCTAAGTAGTTCAACTATTTAGCTTTCATATTCTCCTTGGCTGAAATTTACCATAATTTACACCAGGCATGGCCATTCTTTTTTGAAGAGTGGGTCAAGCAAGACACAGCTCATCATCAAGTGGGCCATGCCATTACAAAAAAAAGTCTAAGGTAATTTTTCATAAGGCATGCCATTCAGAAAGCCCCATGAGCCACAGTTTGCCTATGGCTGGTACAGACCTTCAGTCTGCTAGAATTATGACTTAGTGCCAGACCAGTCATAATTCTAGCAGACTTATAATCAAAGAAATTCAAGTTAAGACCATTTCATCTTTTTGTCTCCTCCACCCACTTCTGACACATCATATCTAGGACTACATCCTTAAATGTGCCTTCCATTTTTAAAGACATCTTTAATCTTTTACTTGTTTCAGTCATTAGACTGCAGCCATGCTGGGGTACTGGTGGTGGTGAACAAACACAAAGATACATGCACATCTATCTATCTATCTATCTATCTATCTCTCTGATGGGCTTCTTTCAGTTTCCATCTATCAAACCCCCCTCACAAGGCTTTGGTCAGCCCAAAGCGATAATAATATACAAGACACATGACCAAGGTGTCAGAACCATGCAGTTGGGAAGCAAGCTTCTTACCACATAGCCACACCTGCATCTAGATTGTAATATGATAGAAACTTAGCTGTTATTAGCAATCACATACAACACTCTAGAAAAGACACTTGACCAAGGTGCAGCACAGCAGGTTTGAACTTGAACCCAGATGACTGTAAAATTAACTTCTTAATCACACAGCCATACCTAATCCTATATTACAGTAATATCTTTACAGCTTTTATTTGAAATAATTTTAAAACTTTAATATTCAATCATTATTGTCTATTATTTATTTTATTTTTTAAGATTATAACTTCTCTAAAAAAGTTTGTTTCACTCAACCACATGAGTTTAGTTTCAGTCCCACTGCATGGCAACCGAAACTGAAAGAAACCTGCATGCGCACGTGTGCATCACTTCTCATCTGAACATTTTGTAACAGTTGTAAATGAGTGTCACTGTCATGTAAGCGGTGGTGTTCATTTCAAATTTTCCATGAAAACCTGTCTGATCATAGGGAGATATTACCTTACCTGGAAACAGGCGAAGGTTGGCAACAAGAAGGGCATCTGACCATAGAAAAATCTGTCTCAATAAATTCTGTCTGACCCATGCAAGCATGGAAAAGTGGATGGGAAGATGATCGTCTCTTTCAAACACACACAAGAACAGACAATGGAGCCTGGTGCAGTCTCTGGTCTTACCAGCTCCAGTCAAACCACACAACCCATGCCAGCATAGAAAACGGATATTAAATGATGATGATGATAATATATACATATAAAGCATTAATCAAATGAATTGACAAAAGAAAAACAAACAAAAAATTTAATAAATAATAACCATATGGAAACCTAATTAAACACTATACCTCACTCGATAAACAAGGTAATTGACAATTTCAGGTAATTGATGACATTGCTCTCTTATATTGGCTGAAGGCCATGCATTTTGTGGAAGAGGAAGATATAGCTGATTATAGCAACCAGTACTTGACTGGTGTTTATTTTAATGACTCCACAAAGATAACAGGCAAATATGACCTCAGTACTTCAGCAAGTTTTTAACACAGAAAAGCAATGAAAACACTGTGTCATTTCATCAATTGCTTTACCAGTTTTGCCAGGTACAAGGTCTGAAATTTTGTGGAGAGATTTTAAAAGTCTGTTACACTGATCTTATTGCTCAACTTATACTTATTTTGACCCAAAAAAATAAAGGGTGAAGTCGACCACAGTAGGATTTGAACTCAGAATGTAAAGCCAGAAGAAATGCCACTGAACATTTTGGTGGTGATGGGGGCACAAATGCTAACACACTCAAACATATATATGATGGAGTTTCACAGTTTCTGTCTACCAAATTTATTCATATGGTTAGGTCAGCCCAAGGCTACAGTTGAAGACACTTGCCCAAGGTGCCACACAGTGAGACTGAACATGAGATCATGCGGTTTCTAAAGCAAGCTTCTTAACCACACCTGCAAACAAACTTACGTAGAGCACTTTCCAATACAAGAGAAAACCAGAAAAACAAAACACTGCACTGCATATACATAAACACAGAGCTGTGTTTGGCTGTGTGGTGAAAAGCATGTAATGATAATATTAGTGAAAAATATATAATATAAG
>NC_069005.1:19192990-19194894 GCF_001194135.2 Octopus bimaculoides | reverse complement strand
TATATATATAAAACTGATTGCAGACAGATAAATTCCATGTCTGGAACAGAATGTATTTCCAGACATGCTAGTTATGTAGATTAGGCATGAAAAAATAATTTTTCTTTTTTCATATTTCTTTTTGCTGCAGACTTTTTGCTGCAGACTATTTTTTTGCTGCAGACTACAAATTAACTTTGGCTAATTTTAAGCTCTGCAATTTTGCAAAATTCCTATGAAAGAAAAAAAAAGTACTTGAATCTGAAGACAATTACATTCTTCATTAAGGAAAAGATAGAGAGAAAAACAGATTAGGGAACTATATTTAGAAATAAATATTATTTTAGGTAGCTGTATCTTATTATTATTGGTCTCAGTCTCCTGAAGGACTTCGAAGGATTTTGTTGATTTTAATGAACCATAATACGTCGTATGGTTCTCATTTATTTTTTACAAAAGTATACCTAAGTCCTAGGGAATACCCCCACACCACTACCCTAGAGAAACACAAGACATTAACACAGCTCTACATCAGTGTCTACAAATATACACACGATGGACACATACACAACAAACTCCCAAATATTTTCCATCCATAACACTTTTAATTAGTCAAACGGATATCATTGCAGAATATACTAGCATGAGCAGCATGCAGTGGGAGTGTCATTTTAAAATGGAAAAAATGTTCACATATACATAGACATTGTTGCTGCATGGTTAACAGAGAAACCTGGTATCTAGGCAACCAGGTTAGTAGTGGAGGTGGTTGTCCTGAGAGCGTAGCTGTGAGAATAAGATTAAGCTGGGCAAAGTTCATAGAGCTCCTACCACTGCTGGCAACAAAGGGCCTCTCTCTCAGAGTGAAAGGCAGATTGTCTGATGCCTGTGTGCGAACAGCTAAGCTGCATGGCAGTGAAACATGGGCTATAACAGCCGAGGACTGGTATGGTCATGTGATACATATGGATGAGGACAGTTCTGTAAAGAAGTGCCTAGGGAACTTGTGGAAGAGGTAGACCCAGGAAGACATGGGACGAGGTGGTGAAGCATGACCTTCGAACTTTGAACCTCACAGAGGTATTGACTAGTGACTAAGACCTTTGGTTATGTGCTCTGCTTAAGAGGACCTGTCAAGCCAAGTGCACCCGTGCTGGTGGCACATAAAAAAAAAATCAACCTTTGAATGTTGGGCCTCATGAGGCAAAGTGGCCGAGTACCTTTGGAGCGTTGGGTCTGATGGTAGCAAAGTGTTGGGCCTCACAGAGGTGAGGTAGCTGAGGTCCTTTTGAGTATTCGACCCCATGGTGGTTAAGTGGCCAAGCTCCTTTCGAGTGTTGGTCTACTCAGAGGTGTATGTGTGTGTGTATATGTGTATGTATGTATGTATGTATATAAGACAGCATATAGCCATTCAGCTATTGCCAAACGACCTGCACAAACAATTTGTTTATAGTGATCAAATGTTTGTGCCACACATTAGCTTACTCTCTCTATTTAGTCAACGTTGTGCGAAAAGGTGCACCATGTACCACGCATCAGGTGTCGAAGTGATCACAGGGCAAAGTGAAATGAATTGTTTTGCTCACGAACATAATGCACCATCAGGTCAAGGAATTGAAACCACGATCTCATGATCATGGGTGCAACACCCTAACCACTAGGCCATATATAAATAAAATGTACTGTTCTGTGATGGTAAGATCAACAAAAAAAAAAAAATGTTGGTGTGTTTACATCTCCATAACTTAGTGGTTTGGCAAAAGAAACCGATAGAATAAGTACTAGGCTTATAAAGAATAAGTACTGGGGTCAATTTGTTTGACTAAAGGCGGTGTCCTAGCATGGCCACAGTCAAATGATTGAAACAAATAAAAGAACATGTATGTATATATATATATATATATATATATATATATATATAT
>NC_069005.1:19184151-19192548 GCF_001194135.2 Octopus bimaculoides | reverse complement strand
GTTACCAATATAGCATAAGAACTTACCTTAGGAGATCATTAACTAGATTCCTTAAGGGTCGTTCTCACAGTTTATATATATATTATAAGGTTTTTAAACTTTTAAATTTTCATATTCAAAAGAGACAGAGACTTCAAATTCGATATATCGATTTATTCACCACTCTATGTTAACATTTCTGTGCCAAACTTATCCAGTGACTGGTCCATTGGATTTAGACATTTGGCACTTCTTCAGGAGTGGTTACCATTCGAACAAAACACGAAAAAACACATACATAACTATTATTAAATTCTTATAGGTATATAAATTCTTCTAGCATTTGCACATTGATATGTTTGGAAGCTATGCCTTTTGAAATTGTGTGTCCCCTTCCTATCTTAACTATTTACCTATCAAGCAGAAATGTAACTCATTCTTGTTTTTTTTTTTTTAGGGGGGGGGGGGTAAACACTGGAAGACACCCGTTTATATATGAATGATTGTGGGAGTCATCTATGTAGTCACTTGGCCTGCTAGAAACAATCAAATCTCCCACAAAGCACATCTTACCATCTTAACAAGAGAAGGACACCTTGGACAATGTAGTTCTAGATACAGGAAAAGACAGGATTTATATCTCTACATTCAATCTGAGCTGTCCTGGTGAAAATCAGGAATATCAGTAGCCTGTCTGATTGGTAAACCATGGTGGTAAACCTCAGCAGCTTTAACCTTTTTTTGATACCAATCTGCCAACAGCTGTCCCTCATACTGCAATACAAACTGATCTGAATTCATTTCTACTGCATGGCAAGAGTCTTCTACTAAAGCCCCAGACCAACCAATACAATGTACTGTGAATGAATTTGGTAAATGAAAAGCTTGTCTATGTGTTTTTACCCCAACACTGCTTGACAACCGGAATTAATTTGTTTATATTCTTTTTTTAAAATTTTATTTGTTTCAGTCATTTGATTGGAGCACTGCCTCAAGGGGTTTTAGTCAAACAAATTGACACCAGGACATATTTTTAAAGCCTAGTACTTATTCAAACAGTCTCTTTTGCTAAGTTATGGGAATGTAAACAAACCAACACCAGTTGTCAAGTGGTGATGGGGGGAGGGAAACAAACACACACACAGATATATACATATATATGACAGGATTCTTTCAGTTTGTCTACCAAATCCACTCAAGATTTGATTGGCCTGAGGTTATAGTAGAAGACACTTGCTGAAGGTACCACACAGTGGGACTCAACCCCAAACCATATGGCTGGGAAGCAAGCTCCTTACCACAAAGCCACACCTGTGCCAATATCCCCATATCTTATTTGTTTGCAAAAGGAACTGATAGAATAAGTACCAGTTAAAGACATTAAAAAAAAAAGTACTGGGATTGATTCATTCCACTAAAACTTGCCATGGTGGTAACCCCAGCATGGCCACAGTCCAGTGACTGAAACAAAGAAAAAAGTAGAAAGGTAACGAAAAGCTCTTGCCAAAGGACAGTTGAAGAATGAATGGCTGGCAGCTGCAGAAATTGTACTGCAGTGATTCTCCTGCAAGAACTGTTGGTTACTCTAAAAAAATCCCAAGAATTAAATGGTTAATATAAGAAAAATTAGGACCACAAGTGATAGAAAGGGGGAGGGGGAGAGAAGAGAAGAATTGAGAGAGAGAGAGAGAGAGAGAGAGAGAGAGAGAGAGAGAAAGAAGCTTAATTACCTCTGCAAATAAAAAAAAATGGAAAAACTGTTATTAACAAAATAAATCACATCCTAATGACTGAATGACTGACTGACTGACTGACACACACACACAAAACAAAACAAAACAAAACAAAACAAAACAGAAGGTGGTAGTGGTATCAATAGCAGAGTCATTGAACAAAAGGTCAAAGGGTCAGCTGCTCATGCAAGAAAATTATTATTCATCCAGTATTTTGAAACATCAAATACACTAGAGAATACATGCACACATTTTTTTACTTGCTTCAGTCATTAGACTGTGGCCATGCTGGGGCACCACCTTCAGGAATTTTTAGTTGAATGAATCAACCCCAGCATTTATCTTTTTGCTAAGCCTGATTCTTATTCTATCAGTCTCTTTAGTCAAACTGTTAAGTTACAGGAACATAAACACATCAACACTAGTTGTAAAGCAATAGTGGGGGACAAACACAGACAGAAAGAAAAACACGTGTGTGTGCGTGTGTGCTTATATATACACACAAACGACAGGCTTCTTTCAGTTTTTGTCTACCAAATTCACTCACAAGGCTTTGTTCAGCCCAAAGCTATATAGTAGAAGACACTTGTCAAGGTACAACATTATAAAGACAACAAGCCAGCAGAATAACTATGGCAGTGGACAGTGTTTAGCAGCATCTTTCTGGGCTCTCTATGTTCTGAGTTCAAGTAACATCAAGGCCAACTCTGCTTTTCAATGTCAATAAAATACATAGCAGTCAAGTACTGGGGTCGATATAATTGACTAGCCTCCTCCCCCAAACTTGCTGGCATTGTGCCAGAATTAGAAAAGATTTGTATTATTATTATTATTATTATTACTGCTGATGCAGTGAGCTGGCAGAATTGTTAGCACGCTAGACAAAATGCTCAGTGGTATTTCGTCCATCATTACATTCTGAGTTCAAATTCCACCAAGGTCAACTTTGCTTTACCTCCTTTTGGGGTCAATGAGATAAGTACCAACTGTGCACTGGAGTTGAAGTAATCAACTATTCTCCACCCCCAAAATTTCAGGTCTTCTACCTATAGCAAAAATATTATTATCATTATTTTTATTAAGGCTGCAGGCTGGCAGAATCATTAATACATCACATGAAATGTTTATTTGTAATGCAGTATTTTTTCAGCTCTTTAGATTTTGAGTTCAAACTCTGACTTTGCCTTTCATCCTTTTTGGGGTCAATAAAATAAATACTTGTCAAGCATTGAGTTTGATGCAAATGGCATGCCCCTCCCCTCAAAATTTCTGGCTTTATGCCAAAAATTAGGATTATTACTGCAGAGGTAGTGTGTATGATGCAAGGAAATAAGATTACATATTTACTATAGACATGAAAGACAAGCCTGGGTGTGGTGAGAAGCTTGCTCCTCAAGTATTTTCTACTATAGCTCCAGGTTGACCAAAGCCTTGTGAGTAGATTTGGTAGATGGCAACTGGAAAAAGCTGGTTGTGTGTGTGTGTGTGTGTGTGTGTGTGTGTGTTTGTCCTCCTCTGCTCAAGAGCCGGTGTTGGTGTGTTTATGTCCCTGTAACTTGATGGTTTGATAAAAGAAACCAATAGAATAAATACTAGGCTTAAAAAAAAAATTCCATAGGGTTCATTTATTCGACTAAAAACACTTCAAGATGCTGCCCCAGCATGGCCGCAGTCAAATGACTGAAACAAGTAAAAGATAAAAGATACATACATGCATGATGTACATGAGCAAACAAACAACACTAACTAATAACATGACAACCAACCATGAAGAAATAAAATGCAAGCAGGATAACATGGCCGAATCTGGCTGGATGCAAAACATTAACCCTTTAGATACCATCCACCTGAAACTGCACCTGGATCTATGATACAAACTGCTTGTTTTAAAATCATCTAAACCAAAACCTACCATTAGAATTTCCTACTAATTTGTGTTCTAAACACCAGCTTAGTAAGGACTAAGTTTTTTTCAATAAATTCTTTATTATTTTCAAAACTAATTGAAACAAAAGTAGTGCATTCCAACAACAATATGGTAGCAAAAGGGTTCACATGGTACAGCTGCTTAAGATCCTTCATAGAAAAGCTGAAGAAATAGCACAAGAGGGAGGAAAATGATAAGCAATAACAGTTCAAATCAAACTCAAAATTTTGTGAATAAGTTCTGATCCTTCTTCAAGAAACAAATGAACCCATTTTTATACATTTTAATGTTTTTGTGGAAGGTGGGAGAGGAGTATATTTTTCACAGGTTCTTTAACAGTATATAAATTGGCTAAGAGTAGAAGGCAGACAACACACACACACGGCAGGCTTCTACACAGTTTCCATCTATTAAATTCATGAACAAGACATTGGTCAGCCTGTGGCTATAGTAGAAAACACTTGCCCAAGATGCCATGTAGTGGTACAGAACCTAAAATCACATGGTTGCAAAGCAAGCTTTTTAACTACATAACCATACCTGCATCTATACACATATCATCATCATCACATCATTTAACGTTTGTTTTCCATGCTAGCATAAGATGGATCTGGTGATACCAAACTCCAGCAACAGCTCTGGCAGGGTTTCTGTGACTGGATACCCTTCCTAATATCAACCACTCTACAGTGTATACTGGGTATGTTCTTTGTGCCATCAACAGAAGTGTGGTTGCCAAGTAACTTGCAACACAACCATCAGGTGGTATCAAGATGAGTACATGCACATATATACTTTCAGTTTCGGTCTACAAAATCCACTCACAAGAATTGAAGCTAGAAGACACTCACCCAAGGTATCGTGCAGTGGGACTGAAACAGAAACCATATGGTTGGGAAGCAAGATTTTTAACCACACAACAACTGCACCTATATATATGTATCATGTGATAAACCAGACTATTGGACGTTGTTACACATTGCTAATCACAATGTGCTTTGCATCACTTTAGCTTTTGAATGATACTATCCTACTGGCTAGGCAAGCAGGCTAACATTTCCCCAGATCAGAGGGCTAGTCTGTTGCAGGGTTACCCATTGACAGCTGAGTGAACTGGAGGAACGTGAAATGCAGTGTCTTGCTCAAGAGTACAATGCTGGTCTGGGAATCAAAACCATGCTCTCACGATCGTGAGTGCAATAGAGTGCAATACACTTAACCACTAAGTCATGTGCCTTTGTATGCATGTGTGTGTGCTTTTTTAAAAAATATATGAGAAAGGACAGGGATTGTGTTTGTGCACGTGTGCATGTGTGTCAGCAAATAAGATACATGTCAATGACAAAACTATGTTCAACCAGTGCATAAACAAAACTAGGTTGTGATATTTATTCTGCCCAAGTTGAACAGTCACTCCCTCATCGGTGATAGGCTTGTTGGAAACTTTATAAGCAATATAATTGTTATTGTTCACAAAATACTTGATAAAAAAAATATATTTAAAAAAAAATTCTGAAAATAAATGTAGTTGACATTGTCACAGTTTAATTTATTGTCACTGTATGGAATTACAACAAAACCCGATTGTTTAATAAATATTTTGAAGTATTGTAATGGAATATCAGAATATTGAAACAAAGAGTTGGCCATATTGTATGATTACGAGACAATTTAAATTAAAATGAAACAAAAAAAAGTAAAATATTATAGAAAATATAAAGGAAAAAAACAAACAAAACTATTTTTAACTATTTTATAGGAGAAACAGACAGTATGAGAAAAAGCCAGGTTTTGTTGGCGTTTTTCTTCAAAACAGGTAATTTGATATAATGTGCATTGAAAAAGAAACATTTCAAATTGAGTTGAGTGAATGCACCTTGGAAAGAGCAGCTACTCTACCCCTCAACTAATAAACATATTAAGGAAAACAAAAAACAAAAATAGTTCCCATGTCCTCATTAACACTAAAACTGACAGGATAAACCTGTTGTTCACTTGATAAATGAATCATTACAGAAGAGATCAATTAGCAAATCTATGGATTATATGATAATTATAGAAGGTGAGAGAAAGGAGAAGAAAAGGAGATGGAAACTAAAATAAAAACAAAAAGAGGCATGCAAATAACAAGCCAGCAAATAAGCAATTATAATCATTATTAATTTTATTACTATTATTATTAAATTCTTTTGCTTTTTATATATCCCACCACCTTTTTTTTCCCTCCCCCAAATTTTTTGTTTTTATTTTTATCAGAGTGATTCCTGAAATATTATTAAACAAGCTCATTTATCACATAGCGCCAGATAATTTCAACATTTTCAGAGGAGAGCAATGATGGCATAGTAAAATAACTGATAGCGTCAATTCTGCAATGCTAGGATTTTAAAACTTACCACTAAACTAAGAGGTCACTTCCTGAAACCAGAGTAAAATAGCAGTGTAGAGATTAACATCAATCAAAACAGAATAATCCACACACACACACACACTCTCTCTCTCTCACTTTCTCAAGCATATCTCAATGCAATAATATCCACCACTACCACCTTCAGCACTACTGCTGTTGCCACTGTCAGTGGAGCAAACCAGTGCACAAAAATGAGCCAAATAAACCAAAGTGGTCACTTCACCTGCTAGAAATAACACCAAATTCTTCAAATTACACATGACAGAGCTCACATCAGAAATTGCAGCCCTAGACACATCCTGTCAGAATGTAACAAGATGATCATATCTGGAATGCTTTGATCAAAGAACTACTACTCTGTAATGGCTTACCTTAGAGCTAAACAACAGTGTAGTTGGAGTGTTTGCTGCCTGGAGCAGCCCTTCAGTTTGCCGCTGCTAGGCCCCCACAAAAAATACATATTGCCTACAGCAGACCCCAAAGTGGTGCTGCCTGCATAGAAGTGCTACCTGAGGTGGACCACTCTCTCCACCCTCCCCCCTAGCTATGCTAGTGTACAATCCACAGTCTTACTGTTGTTATTTAGCCCAAAAGTCAACCCCTAGATGATACAAGATAACAGAACCAAAAAATGAACAACCCATACTTCCTTTTTTTAGATATTAACCCTTTTGCTACCATACTTCTGTCAAAATACACAGCTTTTGTTTCAATTAATTTTGAAATTAATGAAAAATGTGGTGAGAATGCCCCGGGGAAAAAATTGTTGGACATGTTTTGAGTTTCTTTGTATGTCTGACCCCTGCCCCCATTTCAAAACTGGTGTTGGTGTGTTTACATCCCCCATAGTTTGATGTTTTGGAAAAAGAGAACCAATAGAATAAATACAAGGGTTGATTTGTTCAACTAAAACCTTTCAGGGCAGTGCCCCAGCATGGCCACAGTCTAATGACTAAAACAAGTAAAAAAATAAAAGATTATTAAGATGATGTTTGGGACATAAATTAACATGTTATTTTGATGAAAGATTTTAATTTAGATCATTTAAAAATAAAATTTGGATCATAGATCCAGGGGCAGTCTTGGCTGATTGATATCAAAAGGGTTAATGTATATAGAACTACATTCTCTGCTGTTTTTCTTTCTTTCTTTTCAAGAAAATAGGGTGGAATTTGAAAGAGATTTAGTTATTTCTCACAGGTTTTTATTTGTCAATAGCTTAGAACATGAGAATCAATCATGCAGCACAGAGCTTGGATCTGGCCTGCAGCAATGTTTTGATCATCCACCCCAACCCTGACACAACTTTAATATAAATAAAAAAATACATTACGAAGAATGCTGTAAAATATATACTAATAACATGGGTTCAATAACCAAGAACTTTGACATGTCATGCTTGAGAAGACACATTATGCCTAGCAAAATCGCAGCTGTGGCAGATACTAGTGTCATACAAATTGGCACGTAAACACACCCTGGTGTCATGCAAATGGCACCTGTGCTGGTGGCATGTAAAAATACCCATTACACTCTCAGAGTGACTGGCATTAGGAAGGGCATCCAACCGTAGAAGACCATGCCAAACCAGACTGGTGTCTGGTGCAGCCTTCCAGCCCAGTCAAACCGTCCAACCCATGCCAGCATGGACAATGGACGTTAAATGATGATGATGACTGCTTCTGTGCATTCTAGTGATACATGATTGACATTGAAAGGTTTTGCATCTGAAACCATGTAAGTTTTCTACTAAATATTGAACTTCTCATGAACTGTATGTATGTATATATGTGTGTGTATGTCTATATGTATAGAATAATATTTTATAAGCTTTAAGCTTATACATATATTATTATTATTATTATTTACAGAATTGTAAAAATTAACACTGCTTACCAAAAACCATCATGCATGCATGCATGCATGTATGTATGTATGTATATGTATGTATTCATTCATTTGGTTCATGTCCATCTCCAACCTATTTCCAAGGGCACTTAATAGGACAGTCTGTGTGTGTATGTGTGTGACCGAAATACCTGGCACTTTGCTGTACTCAAGAAGACCCATTCTCTACAGTAGAAATGTTAAGGTCACATCCTATGGTGAAGAAGATTGGCCTGCAAGAGTCCTGTGCTGGTTCCATGTAAAGCACACTTGTGCTGGTGCCATGTTAAAACCATCCAGCACACTGTAAAGTGGTTTGTATTAGGAAGGGTATACAGCCATAGAAACAAAGCCAAATCAGGCTGGAACCTGGTGCAAGCTTCCCAGCTCTGGTCAAATGGTCCAACTCATGCCAGCATGGATGATGATGATCAGATATATATATATATATATATATATAT
>NC_069005.1:19171727-19184051 GCF_001194135.2 Octopus bimaculoides | reverse complement strand
ATATATATATATACATATATATATATATATATATGTATATATATATATAGGTAGGGAAAAAAATCCAAGATGTGTCTTGTTAGAGGTGACAGTTGTGGAAATATTGTTTTTAGAGTTATTATATAACAAAACAGTAATCTGGAAAAATTTTTGGCATTATTTATTCACCATTTCATATGTTTCATTTGCTAATGTGAATCATCAAATTGTACATGTTGGATAAATGTGCAAGAAATCTCTTATTAGAAATTTTTCAGAGAATCAAGTAATTTGTCATCTTAGTAGTAACAAACGAATGCCTTATCTAATGTATTTTTTCTCTTTTGTTTCAGCCATTGGATTGTGGCCACACTGGAGCAACATCTTCAATTTAGTTAAACAAATCAGCCTGAGTACTTATGTTTTCTTTCACATCTGGTACCCACTTTATCAGTTTCCCTTGCCAGGAATGGTATGAAAAGGAATTGTTAAAATATTTTGTGTATTGTAAAAGTATAACCAATTTATTAGGGATAAATTTTAACAACAAAATCTGATACGGGACCTGGTTGAGAACCACTGAGCTAAATGAATAAATGATCAATTAACTTGCTCAAAATAACAAGCAAAACCTCCCTCAAGTAAAATGGACAGGACACACTGGATAAATGTGGAGCCAGATACCCCAAAAAGACGGGATGGCCATAGATGGAATGCCCTTCCTCATAGGTGTGAATGATCAAGGTTAAATAACTGTTAAACAACAGTATGTGCATATTCATTATATTTATTATAACTTGCAGACATAGTGTGACTACTGAACAGTTTCCCTTGAAACATATGTTGTATTCAAATAAACTCATTTTTTGTTGCTTTTATCTTTTTCCCTGAAAGAATTTGCCAAATCTGCCAAATATGAAATTAGAAATCTATTTTCTTTTCTCAGGTAAAATAAAAAATGAAAACAAAACAAAAAAAAAGGTTACTCGTTAGTTTGGCATCTCTAAACTACAATGGTTGGTTGTTTAAGACAAACTAAACCAAATATTACAGCAATGCTTATGTGCAAGAAAATGTTTTTTAAAAGGCTTTTTATAATAACAATAATAATTGTTTCTAATATAGATGCAGGCATGGCTGTGTGGTAAGAAGTTCACTTCCTAACCACATGGAGCCAGGTTCACATCCACTCTGTTGCACCTTGAGAAAGTGTCTTCTACTATAGCTTTTGGCTGACCAAAGCTTTGTGAGTGGATTTGGTTGACAGAAACTGAGAAAAGCCTCTGTGTGTGTGTGTGTGTGTTTATGTCCCTGTAACTTAGTGGTTCAGCAAAAAAGACTGATAGAATAAATACCAGGTTTAAAAAAAGGTCCTTCAACTTATCCCTGGGCTGGAGACCTACACTGAATGCTAGCAAATATGCTAATTCTACAAACAGCACACACATGCTAGGTGGTGCTGTTAAACCAGCCAAAATCATTAAGAGGGTGAAGTCAAGTGGAATATAAAATCTAACAATTAAACAACAGCAATGATCTGTGCTAAATTAACAGAATAATCATAATACATTAAAATAAAGTTACATTCTTCTAAAATTCTAAGCTAAACTATAAAATAACTTTTGGTTGTTCCTAAAAATAAATCCTTCTAAACCCACTCATGCTCACCACTGCAGTTTCGCCTTCCCTTGCTTTCTCCCTTGCATATCTACCTGCAGACAATGTCCCTGTTGAATCCTTTCCCTACAACATATCCTCTTAATACCCTCTCCCACTACCAGTGCCAACTCACAAACCCCACCCCCATCTAACTCCTACTCATTTGGAAATTTTGTCAAGTCACCAATCTGCTCATCCTCTTCTATCTCAGGTCCCTTAACTATATACACACCCCTGTAAATTGGGTGTACAAGCCCTGCCACTTCTTCGTTACATTTTCACCATCTCTCCCTCACTCTCTCTCCACTTGAGGTACCCAGGTTTCTCTTCTGATGCAAGACACCTTTTCTGTCCCTCAAAACTACTCTCCCCAGTTGAGGCATCTTGTCCTGCAAAGTTATTTAATGCCTATATTTCGTGCTGGCCTGGGCTGGACAGATCATCACAGCCAAAGTCAATTATCATTACTTTCCTCCTAGACAAGTTGGAGGACCATGCTTCATCATCATCATCATCCTTTAACATCCATTTTCTATGCTTGCATGGGTTGGACTGACCAGAGTTGGCTTGGTTTCTATGGTTGGATGCCCTTCCTAATGCCAACCATTTTACAGTGTGTGCTGGATGATTTTAATGTGGCACTGGCATGAGTGATGTTACATGGTGCTGGCACAGGTGCTTTTTACACGACACAGGCACATATATATAGACACAAGATGGGCTCCCACAAAGTTTCCGTCTGCCAGATTCAATTACATAAAATTGGTCAGCCCAGGATTACAAGTACAAGACACTTGCTTATGTTGCTGTGCAGTGGAGCTGAACCTGAAATCAAATGATTGCAAAGCAAATTCTTAACCACACATCACTTTTTACTATTCATGTTCACTTAGCTCACTTGTAAATCTTATTTTTCAGCTTGGTATCTATGACTAAATGCCTTTTATCAACTTGCCTTTTAGCAGAGTTCCAATCTGTTGCAAGTCTTTGAGCTAGGTCTCTAGTCTGAGGGTTACTTCCTCTCACTAATCTTGGAGTTGACTGTCTCTCATGCTGGCAGAGGTCGGACAGTTTGACAGGATCTGAAGAGTCTGGGGATTGTATTCTGTTCCAATGTCAGCCTTGGCATGATTTCTATGGCTGAATAATCTTCCTAATGCCAAAGACTTAACAGAGTGTACTGGATACATTTTTTTTTTTGTGGCACCATCGTCAGTGAGGTTACCAGGTAGTTCACAAGACAAAGGTGATTCCTCAACCGAGTAAGATTAATAGAGAAGGAGGCAGTTTTATGCTAGATGTTGAGAGGTTGAAGTATAAAAGAAAGAACAGGTTTGTTACTGTTGAAAGGATCATATAAGGCTATTCACAAGTAGGAGAGATGGGGGTAGAGCTGGAAAGGGAGATAAAGATGACTACATTATTATCCCTGTAGCATTTAAACTGGTCATACCCAGCCCAAGTATTCTATCTGTTTTTATGTTCAAAGCTACCAGTTCCAGCCTCTCACTCCTACCCTACAATATCATTCTAAAAGTAAACATGCACACCATTGAAATTTCAAAAGGCACAAGATAATGCATGATTAATTCAAAACAATGAAAATAAATAAGCAACTCATTTGACAGGGTAATCTGAGTGTTAAAGGGTTAAGAAAAACAACAACAGAAAAAATCCCATGATTACTACAGCATCAAAGCTATGCATGGAACTTTTGCTCCCCTCTGGCTGACAATCAAATTTATTCTCAATTATCAACAACTCTTTAAGATAAACATTACAGACAAATTGGTTGAATTTAGCCAATGTGGAAAATAATGTTCAGCTGCTAACATTTTAATTATCTATGCTATTTAGCTAATAAATGTGCAAACTACTGAAATAAATTAACATTTGCGTTGTATCTTATGATGGTAAATGTACAATTACATTTTGGATAAATCGATATTTGTTTCTTCATCATCATTATTATTATTATTATTATTATTAATATTAATATTAATATTAATATTATTATTATTATTATTATTATTATTATTATTATTATTATTGTTGTTGTTGTTGTTGTGGTGAGCTGGCAGAATCATTAGCATGCTGGACAAAAATGTTTAGCAGCATTTCATTTATCTTTAATATTCTGAGTTCAAATTCTGCTGAGGTTGACTTTGCTTTTCATCCCATCATGATCAATGAAATAAGTACCAGTTGAACACTAAGATCAACGTAATCAACAAGCCCTCTCCCCTACTATAGCCTCACATTAATCAAAGCCTTGTGAGTGTATTTAGCAAATAGGAACTGAAAGAAGACCATTGTCAAGCAGTTGTAGGGGACAAACACTAACACACTATTGGTGTGTTTATGTCCCCATAAGTTAAGAGATTCAGCAAAAGAGATTGACATAAGTACCAGGCTTAAAATAACAATAAGTACTGGAGTTGATTCATTCAACTAAAATTTTTTAAGGTGCCCCAGCAGAGCTGTTGTCTAATGACTGAAAGAAGTAAAAAGATACACACACACACACACACACATATATTTCTACCAAATCCACAAGGCTTTGGTCAGCCCAGGGCTATAGTTGAAGACACTTGCCCAAGGTGCTCCCAGTGGGACTGAACCTGGTTGGGAAGCAAACTTCTTACCACACAATCATGTCTGTTTTACTTATAAAGTGTCATTTCATGCAATGCTTGTATGGGATGAACAAGATTTTCTTTGGCAAGAGTAGTGTACAACTGGATGCCCTTCATTCCCTTAAATGTTTCCAAGTAAGGTAGCAATCCACTAGTTTTTAATGTCAAAAAGCTCAACTACAGAAAACATTGGCTATGTAGGTCACAAACAACACCATTGTCCAAATGTTATCAATGCAAAGCCTGGAAACACACACATACACAATACGTTTCAGTTGCTTTCTGCCAACCAAATTTCACTCACAAAGCACTGATGGGGTGGGGGTCTGAATACAAAGCTCCAAGTCATATGTACTTCTCCCTAGTCTGTCATTTTTGCCAGCTGAGGGGACTGGGACTGAAGCAATGTGAAATGAAGTATTTTGCTCCAGAACACAATGAATTGCCCAGTCCAAGAATTGAAACCACAATCTTACAATCATCAGTCTAACACCCTAACTACTAAGTCATGTGCCTCCACCATAAAGTACTGGCTCAAATGGTATTAATACAAAGGTGTGGGGAAGCATGTGTGCACCCACACACAGAGCAGGATTAGGTACCAAATTTCACTCTCTTGGCACTGGTCATACCAATGTGTCTTACAGTAGGAAGGAGTTCAAAATAAAGTGGCTGCAAAGAGAACTTCTTAACCATACAGCCATGCCTGTTGTCCAAAATATCTATTACCAAAATAGTTACCATTAGACACCTGTTCATTCATCTATCTACATTCCTTCTTTAGCTTATTTCTATCAAATCTTACAGAAAGGAAATAAATAAATTTCTGAGAGAATCTCCAATCATATTGGTTTTATCACTGAAGGAACGCGATCAATGGAACAGTCACAAGAATTTACTGAAGTTGTCAGACATGGCACCAAAATTAGTAATTACATCTTGCTTGATGTTATTAAGAAGACAAAAAAGAAAAAAGCCGCAAAAAAAAAGAACAATTTAGTAAGGCCTATTTTTTCATTGGAAAATCTTCTAAGTCATCAGACTACAAAGAAAAAGAAAAAAAAACATACAAACATACACATAAAAAAATAACCAAAGCAAAAATAAAATACAATTTCTATCTTAGCAAATGATTTATCTAAAAGAAAAAAAAAACTTGTAAAAGATACAAAGAAAAACACAAATTATAAAAAAAAAAGAGCTATGAAAGTCAAAAGAGAAAATCCATATTAGCATTCCAGGAGAAGGGATAAAACAGAATACGTGTGTGTGTGTGTGTACATTTATGTACTTATGCATATATATATATATATATATATTTATATATATATATATATATTACATATACTTTAATGTACTACATGTATATATATGCAGTATAAATTTCAATGAGAAGTATCAAAATGTTTTAAGACAATAATTGAAATGTGCACAACAGTTAATGTGAATAAATCATATAAGTATGTGCACACAGAAATATATACGTTAGGTTATGTTACCTTGTGTATTAATCCTTGTGATAAACTAATTTGTCCTTTAGCATTCATAAGCTTTGAACCATTTCTATCATTCCCCCAACTACTGTCTCTACAAAGTCTAGTTTGGCTCATTGTTAACTGAGGGTAGAAGAAGATGGTAAAGTCCAAGTCATCTGAGGTGAGGGGACAGCAAAAAAACTTAGACTTAAGTTGGAGGAGGACAGACACATGGTGGTTCTGAAATTAAAAAAAAAAATAACAGAAAATAAATATAAATAAAAATTAAAAAAATTAAAAATTAAAAATAAAAAGAAATCATTTTGAATAAATAAATAAATGCAAAACGACAAGAAACTGTTCAACAAAATAAAATGAATAGAAGTAAAATATATAGAGCAAAAACACACTGATACTAGTTCAAAAGGTCGGTGGATTAAGTAGCTGTTACAATGCACAGACTTAAACTGGCCAAGTTCATTTCAGTGAAGAAATATAAACAAATCTATCTATCTATATACATACATACATCTGTCTATATGTATAGATTGTCTGTGGAGTGCAGATTTTATAAATTAAGAAAAAGGTAGCCAGGATTTGGATAAAATCTCCATCATGAAGAGAGGATAGTTTTTATCCAAATCCTGGCTACGTTGTCTTACTTAATATATACATACATATGTAAGGGAAGTACAAGATCAGTTAATTATGATTTTATTCAACATATTTCCCTCTCAGATTCACATACTTATTGCAGTGGTCCTTTAGTTTTTTCTAAGCCCTGTAAAAGAACTCAGAAGGCCTTTCATGGTACCCGGAACCAGCACCCCCTCTCCCATACAGCATATGAAGCTCAACAGATAGTAGAGCACTCTATCAGTTAAGAGGGTAGATATTATTATTATTGTTATTATTAAGAACTGCACAAAAATCATTTGAAGTTTGTTACCCAGGGTTTTCTGGACAGAATATTAAATTTATTTTGCCATTTACCAAGCAGGTAATGTCAACATGGTGGGCTACTAGGAAACCTTATCACATGGTTTTTGCATGGTTATTTAGTAACAATGATTTCACATTTTTGGCACAGAATTTTGTCTGGCATGCTGATAATTCTACCAGCTCACTGCCTTATATGATAGTAGTAAGAAGGATTTAAAATTTTGGCAGAGGGGGTAAGCTGTACATTGACCAAAGTGTTCATCTGGTACTTATTTTCATCAACCCCAAAAGGATGAAAAGCAAAGTTGAGCTTAGCAGAATTTGAACTCAAAACGTAATGCCACTAAACATTTTGCCCACCATGCTGACAATTCTGCCAGTTCACCATCAACAATAATAATAGTTTTGAAGGCCAACAATTTCAAGGGGTAGGTGCATGAAGGGACGGTACACCAATTACATTTACACCAGTGGGCAACTGGTACTCATTTTATCAAACCTGAAAGGACAAAAGCCAAAGTCTAAGTCACTGGAATTTGATGATAATAATGATTTCTTTTATTTGCCACCAAGACAAGGAACAAAGGGGACAATACAAAGACAAAGTGTGAGCGTTTGCATATGAAATGACAAAAAGAAAAGTATACACCATATGCACTAAAACAAAGAAGGAAAAAGGATGATAGTGATGTGGTTCTCCTGATGCAGGAGGCCCCCTAGGGTTAATGAAGGAACCCCACTGTTCAAGATCTCCCTGAACACCAAAGGCAAGCATGCTCTCCAATTCCTTTTCTCTGACTCATAAGTCTAACTCACTTTTCAATAAATTCACTCCAAGACAGCACCTCCCTCTCAACCCCCACTTTCTTTTTCAACTAAAACTTGAAACAGTCACTGAGTCTTCCAAAGAGGAATGTCTTTGCCCTCATGCTTTTCAGTTTCGTCCACCAGACAAAGGAAAACTGCCTTACCTGCCCAATTAAAGGAGGGCAACAGGGAACTCATCACTATGGACTTGGCTAACAGAAGCATCCACCCCACACATGACAGCAGCTGTTTGACATAACTCCAGAGCAATGACCAGACACTGAACAAGTGCATGCAGAATGATTTTGTAGAGTTCATTTCGAACCAGTAGTGCCCCCAGGTAGCACTGTCAGGCCAAGGACATATGAAAATTATCGATGGTAGTCGCCAATCTGAAAGTCCTCCAGAACAGACTAGCTGGTTCATTTTTTTTGATGACCAGAGTTTTCCCAAGGATGTTGTCACACTTTCCTGCCACTACCCCTTAAAATATCCAATTAAATGTGTTTTTTTTTTTACATCTAAAATCACTTGAATGCTGATAATTCAAACCTAAAGCCAGATTCAAACATATGTAGGATTCTTTTTTTGGTTATTTCTTTTGTTCATCCGGTTCCTTTATATCCTGAATCTTATATGTATTACTTTTTCATTGTGATACAAATAAATTTAACCAAGTATCCACTACATTTTGTTCTTCTCCATTTTCTTTTATTAACTTTACACATATATATACATACATATATATATATATATATATATATATATATATATATATATATACACACACACACATATATATATACATATGCTAGCATGGAAAGCGGATGTTAAACAACGATGATGATGATGATGATATATATATACACACACACACACATATACACTCACATACATATATACAAATATACACATATATACATACATACATACATATATATATATATACATAGCTTCAGTTGAAATTGGTTGTTGATTTGATTTCAAACAGTAAACACAAAGCTTTTTCAAGATTGCCAATACTTTGAACAACACATTTTTAATTTTCACCCTTTCATATGCATATTTCTAATGAAATACTCTGCCAACTTATGTTGACTTCATTATTAAACTAGAGTCTATAAGGCAACAAAAGGCACTGAAAATTGTAACAGAAGGGTTTAACTCATTTATGGATACATTAAAATGTGATTTTGCATCAAAACCAAAAGTGTGTGTGTGCATGTGGTAGGGGTGTTTGACAACTTGGAAAAGGTTAAAGATGACAATTTCCATTTGTGAAACTAAACAACCTTGTGGCAGCAAAAGTTCCCCATTGGCATGCTCTTTCTTGGTTTGGTGCACGTGTGCAAAGATACACACAGACACATGTAGATAGACAAACATGCACCTGCATGAGACACAGAGAGACACACATGCAAAATGACACAAACATACACACACACACACACACACACAGAAAATATAACATATAGACACACAAATACAAAAACATGATAGAGACACACACACAGCATCCTGTTCAAAATACCAAAATATAATGAAACTATATTGCTGGATGGTGTCTGGAATATGGGGAATGATGCCACTGGAAAAGAACATTGTAGAGAACATTAACCCAGACTGGTGGTGGTCTTGCCCCAAATAAATGCAGAGAGCATAAATTAATTATCAGTGATTACAGTATTTTGATAAGCCATCTGATACTAGGGTTCCTGACAGAATCCATGACCAAAGCACTGATGTCATCATCTGAACCCATTATCATGAGGATGAGAAATTTAATACACATGACGAGAGCTGACCACCACCCAATGCAACCTAACATGGCAATACATCTAGCTCCCAAACAATGTCTGCTGTATATATATATAATGGTTTCAAATTTTGGCACAAGGCCAGCAATTTTAAGGGAAGATATAAGTCAATTACATGGAGCCCAGTACTCAACTGGTACTTATTTTATCAATCCTGAAAGGATGAAAGGTTAAGTTAACCTTGATGGAATTTTAACTCCGGATGTAAAGAGCCAGAGGAAATGTTACTAAGCAATTTGTTTAACGTGCTAACAATTCTGCCAGCTTGCTGCCTCTTTGTTTACAGTACCTAGGTTTCCCAAGCAATGACCCGTCTAAGAACTAACTAGGTTCAACGTTCCTGAATTTTGGTCAGCATCAGAAATAATACCAATGGATAAATCAATGCCAAGTCTCTCTCAGACACAGGTAAGGCAGAGCAACTTCAGTAGCGCCTGAAATGATAACCTGTACTCTATCAACTCAGGACACCGAAACTCTGCAGAAAACATTGCTTGCTTTTAAGGTAGGCATCACTGCAGCTTATTAGAAGTCCCTGAGTTCCACTGATTTTGAGCGTTGAAGAACAATGCCTAAATCAGGGGCTGGCAAAGTGGTGAGTATTGACCCTTGAGTCTCTATGTGACTATCCAAGGGGTCGAAAAACATCCGAAACAATTTTGAGCATTATTCTTCTTTATCAATTTCATCAAGTATTTTCAATACATTTCTTTTGAAAAGCAGTAATGACCCAAAAGAATGAAGGAACGGCTTTTAAATCAAGAAATTTTTTTATCATTTATATTTTTTAAAATTTTATTTTAGAAATTTATATGATGGAAGTTACTAAGTTATCAATGATTCCATGAAGTGCCCAAAGAAGTCTGCTGACTCCTAGCCTAAATGAAGCAGCTGACTCAAAGAAAGAGAATGATTTTCAAGCTGACCAAAAGGTGAAGAATAACTTTTGCCAAAGAAAAACTTGAAGGCAAGCTTGCCAAGCAAGCAATGACTGTAGTATAGTAACAAACACCAGAAGTTAAGAACCATTTACGGTGGCAGATCAAAGTATTTCAGAGCTAAAGATGGTACAAAATCTAATAAAATGAACAGCTGTTAGCAACTTATGGAAAGAACATTTCATAGACTTGCTTAATCACAACTGTGCAGCCAATGAAAGATCTTGAAACAACATCACATAAAGACCAATGATAAACAATTTAGCAGCAACGCCTTCTCCATTTTGTCTACTGGGACCATGAGGCAGTCTGAATTACAGGAAATCAAGAGAATGTAAGAATCTTGTAGTTTACTACCCTTAGTTGGTCAGTATACCATCCCAGAACATCAAACAGTACTGATATGGTATTCTGTTTCAGTCATCAATCACAATTGACAGATTGTACATTTAGCAGCAGCACCTGGCATTCCACAAACAAACAAACAAGATAATCTGTTCCCAAAATAAAAAGGATTCTAGCTAAGATATACAAACATCACAATGAAGTATTAAAAATAAAGTTTTATGCAGTATTTCTGGCATTCTGGATATGTAGAGAGATTCCAGCTGGTCTTGAAGATATAACCCTTATTATCATTTTTACTTTTAACTCCTTCATCACATGGCATAAAGCCAACTCCCTCAATACTACACTAGCCTCAGTTGAGGGGTCTTACAAGTTACTTGGTGCCAGTGCTACATAAAAAGCACCCAGGACACTCTGTAGAGCGGTTGGCATTAGGAAGGGCATCTAGCCATAGAAACAATGTCAAAGCTTGGCACAGTCCCCTTGCTCGCCAGCTCCTGTCATACTGTCCAACCCATGCCAGCATGGAAAATGGACATTAAATGATGATGATACAGAGGAATGTTGCTTTTATCAACTGCCAGAAAAATTTTGGCAGGAGTGGCTGTGTGGTAAGTGGCTTGCTTACCAACTACATGGTTCCAGGTTCAGTACCACTGCATGGCACCTTGGGCAAGTGTCTTCTACTATAGCCTCAGGCTGACCAAAGCCTTGTGAGTGGATTTGGTAGACGGAAACTGAAAGAAGCCTGTCATATGTGTGTGTGTGTCCAACATCGCTTGACAACTGATGCTACTGTGTTTATGTCCTCGTAACTTAGCAGTTCAGCAAAAGAGACCCAATAGAATAAGTACTAGGCTAACAAAGAATAAGTCCTGGGGTCGATTTGTTCGACCAAAGGCAGTGCTCCAGCATGGCCGCAGTCAAATGACTGAAACAAGTGAAAAAATAAAAGAATCCAGCTCAACCAACTCCACTAACAGAAGAGTGTGCCTTCCATTCACATGGACCCTAACAATAAGGCTCCTACACACAGTTCTAATATATCAAATATTTTTTAACTAAAATAGAATTTTTAACAAATGAACATTCAATGACAACATAACACTTGTTTGTAAACACACACACATTTCTATTGTTTACAAAGATATCAGAGACTAACTCTGATTGCTTCCAACAGAAGAATGGACTCTTGATTAAAGGCAAGCAAGGGCCACACAATAGTGTTAAACCAGATAATGGATCAAGTCTGCCACCTACTGATAGGTTAACCGGGGGTATCCCCTGATAGGTTAATCCAGTGACTTATGTAGTAAAGACAAGTCTCACTGTAGGAGAGTCTAAGTAAGCCTTAACCCTTTAATATTTAAACCAGCTGCATCTGGCTCAAACATGCTACCTGTTTTATGTTCAAACTGGTCAGATCTGGCCTTTCACGCTTACTCTACAATGTCATTCTAAAAATAAATAATCATACCATCAAGATCCCAAAGCTATGAGATACTGCATGATTAATTCAAAACAATGTGAATGCGCAGGAGTGGCTGTGTGGTAAGTACCTTGCTTACCAACCACATAGTTCCGGGTTCAGTCCCACTGCGTGGCACCTTGGGCAATTGTGTCTTCTACTATAGCCTCGGGCCGACCAAAGCCTTGTGAGTGGATTTGGTAGACGGAAACTGAAAGAAGCCCGTCGTATATATGTGTGTATATATATATATAT
>NC_069005.1:19164447-19171699 GCF_001194135.2 Octopus bimaculoides | reverse complement strand
GTGTGTGTGTATGTGTTTGTGTGTATGTGTTTGTGTGTCTGTGTTTGTCCCCCTAGCATTGCTTGACAACCGATGCTGGTGTGTTTATGTCCCTGTCACTTAGCGGTTCGGCAAAAGAGACCGATAGAATAAGTACTAGGCTTACAAAGAATAAGTCCCGGGCTCGATTTGTTCGACTAAAGGCGGTGCTCCAGCATGGCCACAGTCAAATGACTGAAACAAGTAAAAGAGAGAGAGCATAAGCATTGCATTTGGCAGATTATTCTGAATACTAAAGAGTTAAGAGAGTTAAAAATAGCTTGTTTAGTTTGAGCGTGAATGTAGAACTCCTGCCAGATGGGTTTAGGAATCCCTTTAGAAAGAACCTGTTTAGCACTGAGTCAACCACTTAAGTAGGTTTATGATGAAGGATGTTCAAGCTGGTGGTTATCCCATTTTATATTTAAGACTTATCTATGTCTTGCTGTATTACCCAATGTACCTTTTATTTTATCTTTCTGCTTTCAAATGGTGGCAGGGTGATTTGAGAGATGTTCAGCTGATATTTCTAGCTGCTCAAGTGACCACATAGTGGTTTTTATGTTGGTTTGTTTTTGATGTTTAGCACAGTCTGCCTTCATCATGGGGCAATCATCAACCTGAACACCTTTGATTATATATCTACTTGAGTATTCATTCTAAAATGATTCCTAAATCAGTTTGATGGTAGTTTGTTCTGCATTTATACTCAAACTACTCAATCTAACTCACATTAAACAAATAGTTTTATTACTAATGTACCAAACAGTTTCCTTCATAAAGCAACCAATAATGAACCTTAATTATTAGAATGCCTATGTTTCTAGCTCAGAGAATAAATACACTGTTCAAATTCCATTCTGTAGGACATCAGTATTACCATCATCATTATCACTATTGTTTTAACTTCCACTTTTCCGTACTTGCATGGGTCAGACAGAATTTGTTGAGGTAGGTTTTCTATGGTCAGAAGCCCATCTTGTTACCAACCCTCACCAGATTCCAAGCAAGGTAATATTTCTTCATGGCCAGACATATTTTTGCAGAATACTGGAAATGAATGACATTCATTTACAACAAATACACAAAATAAAGTGACATGCATATGCACACACACACATTAATTATACTTTTACAAGGAAAGTGTTGACAGTTACTTTGAAATTTTGGCCCATTAGCTTTCATTGGACCAGTTGTTAGCAACACAAGTGGCTGAATAGTTCCTGGTTCTCCATATATTGGTGGATGTGAGATTAGCGGACACGTGTTGCTGGTAAGGCATAAGACACACTAAAATCATGTGATACAACAGTTCTGTCTTTAGTGCTTGACATTTCCTGCCTGCCATTGACATCTCTGTGTCTTTATACATTAGTCACCTAAATGAGAGAATTTCTCAAGATAAATACTGCAGTATTATGGCACTCCTATAATACATCCATGTTCAGTAGGATATAAAGGCTGTTCTCCAACCCCTACAGTGAAGTATCTCTTCAATAGTAATACAACTATCTCTAACCTCTTGCCTGGTACTCAGCCACTTCTCTTGGTTCCACTCCCTCTCTCAGCTGTGAGGTCTCTGGCCTTGCAAGCTACATGGTAACCCCACTTGTGTCATGTAAAAAGCATCCAGTACACTCTTTAAAATGGTTGGCATTAGGAAGGGTAGCCAGCCATAGAAGCCATGTCAAAACAAACAAAAGCCTGGTGCAGCTCCTGGCTCCCCCTGTTCCTGTCAAACTGTCCAACCTGAGCCAGCATGGAAAACAGATGTTAAATGATGATGACATCAATGGGTTTCTTTCAGTTTCCACTGACCAAATCCATGCAGCAGGACTGAATCCAGAAGCATGTAGTTGGAAAGCAAACTTCTTAACCACAAACACACATGCACACACACTCTTTGAACACAGATATACCATAATCCATCATTTGTTTGGATCAACATTCCATTTATATCATCTTTGAAATGACTGTGAACAAGACTAAAATTCCAGTGAAGACAATTTCAAAGAGTAAATCCAAAGTGATGCCACGAAGAAGTTTTTATCCGCTATAAACTTGCATATTAACTTTAATGTTTATTAGCTACTGGTTAAAACTAAATGCACGCCCCCACATCCTGACACACAAAGAATTTTACGTGCCACACCCACTCATACTTGCCAATACACACACACACAGTCTGACAACTTATACCCTCCAACACACACATACACCAAGACACCAACATAAGTACATACATGCCAAGATACTGACGCATGTACACACACACCCTTCCAACTCCAAAAAGACACCAACATACATACACAAAGACACTGATACACACACGCACACACTCTGGCATGCACATATACACCAATGTGCACCTACACAAAAAGACACCAATGTGCACCTACACAAAAAGACACCAATGTACACATACAAAGACAGTGAGACACATAAAGACACTGAACCTACCCCCTCCCACTCTTACACACACAGATTATCACCGAATGCAAGATGAACACACACACAAGAATAGTACCCCATCAAAGACTCCCTCTCCCCCTCCCTCTCTCTCTCTCTCTCTCACACATACACTTCAAGGCTCACACACATATCAAGACTGATATATGTCCACACACCAATAAAGAAGGGACACATTTGAAATCAATCCTTGTTGATATCAATACAAAACTTCAAGAATCTCTACTTTGCCATTTCATAAGATCCTAAACATGAAATCTAAATCACATCTTTCACACGAGGAAGGAAAAAAAAAAAAAAAGAAAATAATAATAATTTGATTCAATCAGTGAATGCAATAATTTATTAGATGAAAAAATTGAAAGCAATTAATCCATTTCTAATTAATCTAATGATAGTCATTTTACATCACCATTTTACATCCAGTCAGTTGAAAGAAAGTCACATAAATGTTTCACTGCGCCCACGCACGCACACACACACACACACACACACACACACACACACACACGCTGTCGCTGCTGCCACCACCACCACAATAGCAAGCCTTTACCTCAATCATAGGCAGACTGTGGCCTGTTGAACTTCCTAAATGACATGCCTAGTTCCATGAGGAAAATAACATTTGCCTAATTCTTTTTAGTAGTGCAGCCTGCCTGATGAAGAGCCCTATCTCATGCAGCCTGCCTCTCAAAAAGTGTTACCTATACTTGTTTTACTCAGTGGCTCTCAACCTATGAATCCCTTTGTTTCCTATTTTTACTCTACTGGACCTCCTGAACCATTGGCCGTATATAGAAAAACAAATCTTACTGTATTTTTATAATTAAGTATTAGGAATTGTATTAAAAAAATTAAAAAACATTTTGCGTATTGTAGAAATATAACCAACAAGCTGGCCCTCATGCCACCAAAAATGACAGCTAATTGTAGTATTTTATATATAAATAAGGTACAAAACCAAGTTTTTGGTTTAATAATTCTTTTATTACCAAATTTATAATATACCTTTCAACTGCAGTCGTTTTATATTCTTGATACACTCAGGCAATAATTATTTTCTCTAATGAGTTTGTATAGGTATATGTTTGTGTAATTATCTTTAACAAAACACGTAGAATATGCATGGTAAATCAAATTAATACACTTGTCAATGTTGTCTAGTGGTTGTCTTTTGAGATGTGACTTTGATCATTGCTTGTTACCGAAAGAACACCGGTTCACACATACATTCACACACTTCCCTTACACACACATATACTCACACAGAGTTGAAACGCTGTTTGATTTTTCTTTTCAGCGTTGAATGTTTACCATCTCACTTCTATTGTACACATATACACACACACACACACACACTCAAATATTCACATACATCCCTTTTACATACACACACAGAGTTAAAACGCTGTTTCATTTTTTTTCACTGTAGAATTTCCATCATCCCACTACAAGTTTGCCATCACCTCTTCCTTTTTCATTCAAATGTTGTGGTGGAGAAAAACACAAGAATATTATTAGAGTAGATTTATTGCACATAAATCTTAACAACAAAATCTTATGTGAAGCCCAGGGGCCATATGTACCCCAGTTGAGAACCAGTTTTACATGATCATCTGACCTACGGGAAATAGCAACCAAAACTCTCAAATTCCATCCACCACCTTAAAAGAAGAAAGACATATTGGATAGTAGAGTTGGAGATAACCACCTCTAAAAAGATGAGAATGGTCACAGTTTGATCAGGCCTGGCCTGGGGCTAAATAGCAACAATATTATGAAACCTTTAAAGTTATTACAAATGTTAAACCTCACAATCCCTGATGGTGACAAATATAACATTAGTTTCAAAGTGGGTGGGGAAATTGTTACCTTCCACAGTTTAAAATGGCTACCTCTTCAGAACAATTGAAAGCCAACTAAAGTTAAATCAAAATAATCCTCTCTATTATAAGGACAAGGCCTGAAAGTTTCGAGAGTAGGGTGTAGTTGATTACATCAACCCCAGTGTTGGACTAGTACTTATTTCATCTACCCCAAAAGAATGAAAGGCAAAGTCGACCTTGGAGGAATTTGAACTCAGAACAAAAAGAAGACAAAATACCAATAAGCATTTTGTCCAGCATGCTAATGATTCAGCCAGCTCACCATCTTCAAATTAAAATTTATGATTTCAAATTTTGACACAGGACTAGCAAGTCTGGTGGAAGAGGGTAAGTCAATTACATTGACCCCAGGGCTCAAATGATACTTACTTCATAAACCCTGAAAGGATGAAAGGCAAAGTCAACCTTGGCAGAATTTGAACTCAAAATGTAAAGATGGATGAAATGCTGATAAGCATTTTGTCCAGCATGCTAACAATTCAGCCAGCTCGCCACCTTCAAATCAGAATAAATAATAAAGAGAAATCTGTTTTTGAGGTATGAACCCAACAGATTTCTTAGGTTATTTTATTCCCTTAATTCTAAAAGTTTTAACATAGTTCATGCATCTTTAGTTTGTTTTTTTTTTTTTGGCAATTTAATATTTTCGATAAAATATAAAACCATGAGAAAGTAAATACTTATACAAACAGATTTACAATCTACTGACTAATAACAGTAGTCCAAACCTGATCTGACATGTTGCTGAGTCTGTACAAAACTAAAAATCCAAATTGAGGAACAGCTCATCATACCAAGGATGAAGCTACCCTGGAGTAGAGAGAGTATGTCAATGAAGAGGTCGCAAATGGCAAGGAAAGGAGCTTTGGCAAACATGACTGACTAATTGAATGACAGATCAAACGATTAGTTAGTTGGTTAAATAGCTTAGCAATTGAATAATAAATATAATAATAATCTTTTCTACTATATGCACAAGGCTTGAAATTTTGGGGGGTGGGAATAAGTTGATTACATTGAACCCAGTGCATAACTGGTACTTATTTTATCGGTCTTGAAAGGATGAAAGGCTAAGTCAACCTTGGTGGAATTTGAAATCAGAATGTAAAGATGGTTGAAATGCTGCTATGCATTTTTCCCATCATAGAAACAATTCTGCCAGCTCACCACCTTAATAATAATAATAACAAAGTGAAATTGAATCAGTGCATGTGTTTATTATTGGTGCAATGATGTCCCAAGATACAACAAAATCTGTTTCAACACATCGAGAATCTTGCAGACCATGTATGGTAAGGAGCTTGTTTTCCAGCCACATCATTCTGGGGGTTCAGTCCCAAAGCCTTGTGAGTGGATTTGGTAGACGGAAACTGAAAGAAGCCCATCATACACACACACATATGCATATATCTATGTGTGTGTGTCTGTGTTTATCCTCCACCATTGCTGGACAACCGGTGATGGTGTGTTTATGTCTCCATAACTTAGCAGTTTGGCAAAATAGATCAATAAAAGAAGTACTAGACTTAAAGAAATAAATCTTGGGGGTTGATTTGTTTGACTAAACCCTTCAAGGCAGTGCCCTAGCATGGCCGTAGTCAAATGAGTGAAACAAATAAAAGATACACATTCTACTGATTAGTAAAAACATTCCTTCTCTTGTCTCCCCACCTCATAACTGCAGGTTCAACCACTGTGCTTGCTTTTATTTCTCTCTGGGCTCATATGTTGCTGCTGCTGCTGCACTAACCCCTAAATTAGCTATGGGCATATCCCCTTCCACACAAGCCCAACAGACATCCGCCTCCTCATCAGCCTTACTGTATCTCATTTCTTAGATCCTGCACTAAAAACTCTCCTTGTTCATCTCCCTCCCCACCCTGCCACTCCTGGCATTCCTTTTCTGCCCCCAGTTTTATAACTGACAATTGGGAACCCACAGGATGTTCAAGCTGATTATCATTATTCAACTCCCCACTCCATGAGGGCCTGCAAAAGATCACATGAAAATGCCCATCCTTAGATGTACTGTTTTTACTTCACAGTTGAGTGAATAACAAAAGCAAGAACAAACATTCAGTCAAAACAATTGGGTTTTCCTCTCATTCTAACTTAATTTTACTCTTAAAATAATCCCAACTGAGGATGAAAACATTGAAATGTAATGCTTTAACGAAGATGGCCAACAACTATAATAAATAACTTCAGCCTATAATACAATACACTGCTTTTATGTATGAACAGTTGCTGGTAAGTGTACACACGTACACACACAGTATGCAAAAATGGGAGCATGATGATAGAATGAGAGGGAAATAACTTTCATGAAAGTATTTTTCTCCTCCCTTCTCATTTCGAAAACTGATGAGCTGACGTTTTCCCATGAGAGGCTGGGGTAATGACGGATTTAATCCTTCAAATACCCCTTAATCTTGTTGATACCAACCTGCCTGACATTATGATACTACCTTTCCTGTTAGTGGGATAAATTAAAACTGTCCATTAAGAGAAATATGAGGATGAAAAGGTCACATGACCCAAATTATAACCTTCCATTAAAATTTTATGTTAATCTATTTTTCCAGATACTAACGTAATATTCTTTTACTTGTTTTAGTCATTTGACTGTGGCCATGCTGGAGCACTGCCTTTAATCAAGCAAATCGACCCCCAGGACTTAGAATAAGTACTAGGCTTACAAAGACTATCAGTCTCTTTTGCTGAACAACTAAGGTACAGGGACATAAACACATCAGCATCAGTTGTCAAGCGACGTAGGGGGGGGGGGGACACATACACATATATATATGATGGGCTTCTTTCAGTTTCTGTCTATCAAATCTACTCACAATGCTTTGGTCAGCCCAAGGCTATAGTAG
>NC_069005.1:19162374-19164437 GCF_001194135.2 Octopus bimaculoides | reverse complement strand
TTCAGTTTCTGTCTATCAAATCTACTCACAATGCTTTGGTCAGCCCAAGGCTATAGTAGAAGACACTTGCCCAAGGTGCCATGCAGTGGGACTGAACCCGAAACCATGTGGTTGGTAAGCAAGCTACTTACCACACAACCACTCTATTCTTCAATATTTTCAATATTAATTGTAACAAAGCTTGTATATCAACAGAAATATGGTAATTGGAAGGCGGCGAGCTGGCAGAAACGTTACCACGCTGGGCAAAATGCTTAGCGGTATTTCGTCTGCCACTACGTTCTGAGTTCAAATTCCGCCAGGGGTTGACTTTGCCTTTCATCCTTTCGGGGTCGATTAAGTAAGTACTAGTTACGCACTGGGGTCAATATAATCGACTTAATCCGTTTGTCTGTCCTTGTTTGTCCCCTCTATGTTTAGCCCCTTGTAGGCAATAAAGAAATAAGAAATATGGTAATGAAAAGATTGAATGATCTAATTCATGTTTCAGTCATTAGACTGTGGACATGCTGGGGCACCGCCTTGAGGAATCTTTTGTTGAATGAACTGACCCCAGTACTTATCCTTTTGTGAAGCCTGGTATTTATTGTTTAGGTCTCGTTTGCAGAATTGCTAAGTTACAGGGATGTAAACACACCAACACCAGTTGCCAAGTGGTGGTGGAAGATAAACACAGACACAATGACACACACACACACATAACAGGTTTCTCTCAGTTTCTATCTACCAAATCCACTCACAAGGATTTGGTTGGGCCAAGGCAATAGTAGAAGACACTTGCCCAAGGTGCTCACAACCATGTGGCCGGGAAGCAAGCTGTTTACCACACAGTCATTCTTGTGTCTGTTTATTATATTTCCAGACACAAGTTTAATAATGATAAAATTATTTCCCAAAATTCTTCAGTATTTTCAAAATTAATTGAAATAAAGGGGGCATATTTCAACAAAAATATTGTAACAAAAGGGCTAAATCAGATAAGCTTAAAAAAAAAAATTTTTAAAGCAAGACATTGGGTAATGCAAACAGATATATTACAACTGAAAGGGGTTATAGGATGAACATAACTGAAATGTCTTTAATAATTTAGGTTAGCTTTATCAAAGCCCCTGATGAAGCTAACCTAAATAAGGTAACTTGCTTTTAATGATTCGGAAAAGAAAGAGGCTTGGAGAAGCCATTATGAAAGACTGCTGAATGTGGAGAATGAACAGGAGGAGGAGAGCCTGCCAAATGTTGACCCAGTAGAGGGACCAGTTATCCAAAGAGACAGAACCCTGGTAGATAAAGCAATTAAGGGTATGAAGCCAGGAAAAGCCCCCGGCCCAACAGGAATCACTGCTGAGATGCTTAAAACATCTGGTGGTAGGGGCTATGGCCTAGTCACTGGTATTGTAAACCAGGTAGTTCATGATACTACTATAGCCCTAGGCCAACCAAAGCCTAGTGAGTGAATCTAGAAGATGGAAACAGAAAGAAGCCCATCATATATGTTGGTTTGTAATGTACCTGTAACTTAGCAGTTTAGCAAAAATAGGCTTAACAAAAAGGCGTAAGAAAATAATAATAATAATAATCCTTTCTACTGTAGGCATAAGACCTGAAATTTGAGGGAAGGGGCTAAGTTGATTACATTGACTCCAGTGTATAACTAGTACTTATTTAATTGACCCCGAAAGGATGAAAGGCAAAGTCAACCTTGGCGGAATTTGAAATTGACAGACAAAATACTGCTAAGCATTTTGCTTGGTGTGCAGCTTGCTGCCTTAATAATAATAATAATAATAATATCAAAATTAAAAGAAGAGTGCTATTTGTTATCTGGTGAACGATATTTCGACATCTCGTGTGTCTTCAACTGGTTCAAAAAATAAATTTGTCAATCTACTTCATTTTGGTTAATATAGAAAGGATTGAGGTAACTCCTCCTGAAGATATAGAGTCAAAATTAAAAGAAGAGTGCCATTTGTTATCTGGTGAACGATATTTCGACATCTCGTGTGTCTTCAACCGGTTCAAAAAATAAATTTGTCAATCTACTTCATTTTGGTTAATATAGAAAG
>NC_069005.1:19160369-19161815 GCF_001194135.2 Octopus bimaculoides | reverse complement strand
TTGAGAGAAGTGGAATTTTTCTTTTTAATGGTGGAACTTGAAATTGATAAATCACAGTGGCATGTGAAAAACCATTTGAGTGAGGTTGTTGTCAGTGCCGCTGGACTGGCTCCTGTGCAGGTGGCACGTAAAAAACACCATTTGAGCATGGCCGTTGCCAGTACCGCCTGACTGGCCCTCGTGCTGGTGGCACGTAAAAGCACCCACTACACTCTCGGAGTGGTTGGCATTAGGAAGGGCACCAAGCTGTAGAAACTCTGCCAGATAAGATTGGAGCCTGGTGCAGCCATCTGGTTCGCCAGTCCTCAGTCAAATTGTCCAACCCATACTAGCATGGAAAGCAGACATTAAACGATGATGATGAAGTGTGTTAAAAAAAAAACCCTTGGATGGAAACAGTTGAAGGTTGCCTGTGGGACAAGAACTCACATCCTCTGTAAACATTAAAGATGTTATCCAAGCTTTCTCTTTTTTTCTAACCCAATATTTATTTGCTTTTAGTTATAACTTTACCTAGTTGCAGTTCAACCGTTAAAAAAGAAGTTTTACATAGGTGCAGGCATAGCTGTGTGGTAAGAAGCTTACTTCTCAACCACATGGTTCTGGATTCAGTCCCACTGCGTGGTACTTTGGGTAAATGTCTTCTATTATAGCCTTGGCCAACCAAAGCCTTGTGAGTGGATTTGGGAGACAGAAACTGAAAGAAGCCTGACATATATATCTATGCATGTGTTATGTCTGTATTTGTCCCCTCCATCATTGCTTGACAACCAGTGTTGGTGTGTTTACGTCCCAGTAACATAGCCATTTGACAAAAAGACCCTGATACAGTAAGTATCAGGCTTTAAAATAAATAAGTAGTGGAGTTGATTCATTTGACTAAAAACCCTTCAAGGCAGTGCTCCAGATGGCTGAAACAAGTAAAAGAATAAAAGAAAGAAAAAGTGCAAACAAAGCTGAGTGGCAAGAACTTTACTTCCTAACCTCTCTGGTTTTAGGTTCAGTCCCACTGCATGGCATTTTGGGCAAGTGTCTTCTACTAAGCCTTATGAGTGGATCTGATAGACAGAAACTGAAAGATGCCCACCGTGTACTGTGTGTACCCATGTGTATGTGTGTCTCTTCATGAATGTGTTTGTTCCCCACCACTGCTTGACAACCAGTGTTGGTTTGTTTATGTCCCCATAACTTAGCAATTCAGCAAAAGAGTAAAACCCTTCCAAGGCTGTGCCCCAGGAGGACTGCAATTCAATGACTGAAACTGGAGTTGATTTGTTCAACTAAAAAAAAAAACCTTCAAAGCAGTGCTCCAGCATGGCCACAGTCAAGATGACTAAAACAAGTAAGTGAAAGATAATAAAAACTAAAAATGCCAGACAGAAATTAAGAAAATGTAGGTTGGAATGAAACAACAAATATGAAAAAAAAAGATATTATCAGTTTTAG
>NC_069005.1:19155705-19160094 GCF_001194135.2 Octopus bimaculoides | reverse complement strand
GTTGAACAACCCTAAGTAGTGTCATTAACAATTAGTAATATTTCAGATAGTGGAACAGTCATTAATGTAATGGAGAGATGTGCAATATGATGCCAGCACCCACTCCCTCACTGACCCTTGTCTATGTAGATATTAAGTAATACAAGTACATGAAATGAAAAACATACCAACACACAGACACACACACATTTCCATGTCAAGAACTTTTACTCTATATCATCATCATCCGTTAACTTCTGTTTTCCATACTGGCATGGGTCGGACAGTTTGACAGGAACTGCACCTGACCCCATTGTCTATTCTGGCATGGTTTCTATGGGTGGATGCCCTTCCTGATGCCAATCACTTTACAGAGTGTACTGGGTGCTTTTTACATGGCACCAGCACTGACAGGGTGATCACCAAGTAACTAACAAGACAAAAACCCAGAGCTGGGGAGTGAGGAGTAGCATTGAAAGAGATGGCATTGTGCCTGTTGACGAGAGATTAAAGCTATAGAGGGACAGGGATAGGTGCCTTGCAGTGGATTAGATAGACAGATATCCCAGTTGACCCACTTTTCGTAACTCTATAATATCTATACAATCTATAATACAGTAAAAAAAAAAGAAAAAAAGAAAAAGGATGTGAGCAAGAAAGAAATTCTGCAGAATTATCATCATCATCATCAATTTCATGTCCACTTTTCCATGCTTCTATGGGTCAGACAGAGTATGTTGAGGTAGATTTACTACTACAAGCAGGTACCCTTCCTGTCACCAGCCCTCACCTGCCCCCAAGTGAGGTAACATTTCCCCTGGCTGGACAGGTTTCCACAAAAGACTGGAAATTAATGTTACTGCTAGTATGACAGTGACACTCATTTACAACTAACACATGATGTAAAGACAAGGGAACACAAACACGTACATTGCTAGAAACAAGAGTCAAAACAACTCAATAGCCACAAAAAGCACTACCTTAAATGAGTGAGTGCTTTCTGTGGATATTGAGTTGGTTTGACTCTTATTTCTAGCAATATTAGTGCTGATTAGTGCCCTTTGTCACTTTAGTGAAATAGATATTTCTGCCTTTAGGTTGTAAAATTGTGAATTAGCCACCCATTATATATATACATATATATATATATATATATAGTCTCCGTATTCTTTCTGTTGAAGAGCGTAGCTCGAAACGTCAAAGACTTTCCGTATTCCCGAGCGTCATACTAATATATACTTTTGTTATTTACACCACCTGTCCTCGTCTGTTGTTATTTTTTGTATATTCTCCTATATATATATATATACATGATGGGCTTCTTTCAGTTTCTGTCTACCAAATCCATTCAAAACACTTTGGTTGACACAGGGTTGTAGCAGAAGATACTTGTCTAAAGTACTACGCAGCAGGACTGAACCTGAAACCATGTGCTGGGAAGCAAACCTCATCCACACAGCCATGCTTGTGACTGAAATATAAATATAAATTGCAGAGTTGTGATTCAAGTGCAGAGTACAACAGCATAGCTTCTTAGTCTGATTCAGAGGAACAAGAACCATGAGAGAAACAAAGGTAGAAAGCATATTGGAGGACACAGTGCAGCAGTGAGCTAGTAAGTCAAGTATGCATGTGTGGAGGAGAAGGGGTTGAGGGATTGATATGACTTTGTAGATACAGAGTTTGTTCGGAAACCGAAAGATTTGGGGTTCTATCCTACTGGATGACACCTTGGGCAAGTGCCTACTATTATAGCCTTAGACTGATTAATGCTTTGTGAGTAAAAGTGATAGACAGAACAGCACTGAAGCTTGTAATATCTTACATAATGTAGACGCACTGTAGAAAGCTAGAAAACTGGTATTCTTCTTAAAAAAGTATCTCATATAGACATATAGTGCTAAAATGCACAGAAGTACATCAGTGTAATTGCCAGCACAATAACATCTGCCTAAGATGCTTTCTCGAGATGACTACCTCAGTACTCTGGCTTTCTACAGTATAGCCACATTAAGATATAGAGAATGCTATTTCGAAACAATACTGCTTACGTCACTAATTAATAATAATAATGCGTGTTTGTGTGGGGGGCAATTGCTGTGTAAAAGGCACATGTTAATCATTCAGAAATACACAAAGACCATTAACATCACTTAAACGTTTATTTGTAATATGGTGTCAAAATCTTTGTCATTCAAAGCTATGACCTGTTTCTGAGTGGTTAGTTTTTGTCTTCCACACTGCAATCACTTTAGTATTAGCATATGACCTCAGATCAAAACACTTGCTATACAAATACAACTACATAATTAAATATAAGAGTACCTGCTACATGACACCTCAGGCAAATGTCTTCTACTATAGCCTCTGTGAGAGGATTTGATACATGGAAACTGAAAGAAGCCTATCAGTTGACATTGGTAGAATTTGAACTCAGAATGTAAATAATTCTATTAATCCATCATCTTGAATAATTGTTTCTAGTATCGGAACAAAGTTTAAAATTTGGGCAAGGGGCATTTGACCAGAACTTTATCAACAGTGAAATACACTGAAAAAATGAAAGGCATGGCAGGATTTGAACTCAAAACATAAAAGAGCTGGAATAAATTGCACAAACCATTTTCCTAATGTTCAATTATTCTACCAATCAATCACCTCAATAATAATAATAATAATAATAATAATAATAATAATAATAATAATAATAATTCTTTCTACTATAGGCACATGGCCTGAAATTTAGGGGAGGGGGATAGTCGATTACACCAGCCCCAGTACTTGGGTGGTACTTAATTTATTGACCCCAAAAAGGATGAAGGGCAAATTAGGTCTTAGCAGAATTTGAACTTGAAACATAAAGCCAGAAGAAATAATGCTAAGCATTTTGTCTGGTGAGTTGTGATTCTGTCACCTTAATAAAAATATTCCATATAATAAAAAAAAGTGATAGGTAATTATATATAAGCTTTGCCATGAGGCTAAATTTCCAGCAGATAATGTTTAAATCATGTGACCAACCAGACTATCAGATGTTATACATCACTGGTCACAATGTGCTTTGCATTGCTTTCGCCTTCAAATGATGCCACCCTACTGGTTAGGCGAGTAGGCCAACATTCCCCAATGATCAAAAGAGGGACTGGAGCAATGTGAAATGAAGTGTTTTGCTCAAGAACACAACATGCTGCCCTGCCTGGGAACCAAACCCATGCGCCTTCACAATGTTTAAATACTGTGTAATATACACCCATATATTTTAAATGTCTGCAACATTCTTTATGTTGTCATTTTTTTTATGATTGCTTTCCACATTGGCATGAACTGCACGAGACCTTTTGGCAATATTTTACCATATAGGTGCAGGTATGGATGTGTAGCACTTTGAGTAAGCCAAATCCTTGTGAATGAATTTGGTAGACGGAAACTGAAAGAAGCCTGTCATATACGTGAGTGTATGGGTGTATGTGTGTCTTTGTACCCCACACCCCACCACCACCACCACCACTTGACAGCCGGTGTTGGTGTATTTATGTCTCTGTAACTTAGCTATTTGGCAAATGAGACCAATAGAAAAAGTATGAGTCTCAATAAAAAAAATGTACTGGGGTCGATTCATTTTACTAAAACTTCTTCAAGTGTCCCAGCATGGCCGTAGTCTAGTGACTGAAATAAGATCTCTTTCTCTCTCCATATATATATATATATCATCATCGTTTAACTTCCATCTTCCATGCATGCATGGGCAGGATGGTTGACAGGAGCCAGCCAGGTAGAAAAGGCTACTGTATCTTTTGGCAGGGATTTTACAGCTGGATACTCTTCCTAACACCAACTACTCCGTAGAGTGGACTCAGTGCTTTTTATGTGGCACTAGCACAGGCAAAGTTAGTTTTGGCAAGATTTTTACAGCTGGATGCCCTTCCAGACACCAACCACATTACAGTGTGGACTAGATGCTTTTAACGTGACACCAGCACTGGCAGAGTAGTCAAGTAACTCACAAGACAAGGAAATATGAGAGGGGTAGGGCATTTGTGTCAGAGGATGACAGAATGAGACAAAGAGACAGAAACAGGTGCCTTGCCACAACAGAGGGGACATTAGAGGAGGTGATCCAGTATCAAATAATGAAAGATTAGAGTGTAATGGAGAAACAGAGGCAGAAATAGGTGTCTTGCTATAGCGTGGTTACAGAGAGAGAGAGAGGGGAGATAAAGAGTGTGAGAGAGAGGTACAGAAAGAGGCCAGAAACAAGTTGTGTTGATGTAAAGGTGATACTTAGTTACCACTGAAAAAAAAAATTGTTGAAACTGTTGTATTTTAATAAATTTGTCAAAAAATTCAAAACTACAATTCATTTTGAGACGGGAACATTTTCAACCCTAAAACTAACTCTCCTATATATAT
>NC_069005.1:19148716-19155628 GCF_001194135.2 Octopus bimaculoides | reverse complement strand
ATATGCACTGGAAAGCACTTCACATAATCAGAACATGGGATTGAGAAAAAATTCCATGTTCCATTTCTGTATCCAATACATTTAGTCTAGTTTGCAGCCTCAAACCACTAAATAGACTAGTACATGGAATATGAGCCATGTAACAGTATTAAAATACAGAAAATATAACTGGAATACACACACACACACTCAAGCACTAATACCACTACATTTAAAAATGGAATGCTAAGACCAGTTTTTTTTTGTCCTGCTTCAGTGTAGGTTCCAGCCTGGCTTTCTTTTAATGAAGGAACCAATAAACTAAGCAACAAGTGAATTTGACTGCTGATGGAAAAACATGTTAACCATATCTAGCAACTACTCTTTCTTACAAAGATCAGCTTTAATTCAACACCAATAAATCAAATATGCAGATATTAATGGCCAACCCTGAACTTTCATACAACACCATGAATGTCCATGTTGAAGCCTTGCAGGATATTGTTGTTGTTGTTGATCTATTTGCATCTGTTTCAGAGCAGTTGCGGCTATTGATTTATATTATAGAAAATCTCTAGACTAGTTACCATCTGCTATATATCTTGCTTTAGATATTTCTGTCTGCTGGAGTTCAATATATGTAATGCAAGAAACAGAATGATCTATCAACCTCAAAAATATGCAAATTTTGTCATTTCAAAAATTCAAAGGTGTAGCTCTGTGGTTGAGAAGCTTGGGTTCAATCCTATGTGGTCTTGGGTTCAGTTCCACTGTGCAGCATCTTGGGTATCTTCTACTGTAACCCCAGGCTGAGCAAAAGCCTTGTGAGTGAATGTGAATATGATAGACAGAAACTGAAAGAATCCTGTTGTACATGAGTGCGTGTGATCTTGGTGTTTGTCTCCAACCACTATATGGTAGCTGGTGCTGGCTTGTTTATGTTTGTATAACTTAATGGTTTGGCAAAAAAAAAACTGATAGAATAATAGAACATCCATGTTTAAGTGGGAATAAATATTACCTCTCAGTATTAATACTGCTTCTGTTGCTAATATATTTTTAACAAGTGAGCAAGCAAATAGCAACACCAGCACTATCAATCTATACATTGCCAGTGAGGAGATGAATTGTTGCTGTCTCTAGAGGCTGGGTATCCATTGTTCACAAGACCAAACAAAGTCAAAATCACGTGAAATCTTTTCACAATCATATAATAAATCATAGATGAATGGCCTTAATCACTGATTAATTAATTAAGCTTTTCAGTTTAACCTTCATTTACAAATTGGCCATCTATTTGACTCAATCAAACAAGGCTGAGCCCAGTACCAACAGCAAAAAAAAAAAAAAAAAAAAAAAAAAAAAAAAGATATATATATATATATAAACCAATGCATTCAGTTGTAAAACAGGCTGCAACAATAAACACCTATATACAAATTTAGAAAATTATTCAAGTGAGAAACTCCTTTATTAGCTTGCTCTAGTGTCTGTGAGATACAGCAATCAAAGCTTCTTCAAAATCACTCCATATCAAAAGATGGCTGGCCATATCAGGCGTAAATATTCTACCTGTATTATGTTCAAATGAGCCAGATCTGGCCTCCCATACCTACCCAACAATGTCATTCTATGCATAAACAATCACAACATTGAAATCTCAAAGCTACAAGACAACACACGATTAATTCAAAACAATGTGAATAAATATCACATTTGACTAATCTGAATGCCAAAGGGTTAATGCAGGGTACACTATCATGCACCCCACTGCCAAAAAAACCCCAAAAGTAAAGAATAAAAAAAAAAGAGAGCTAACGAAACTAGGAGGCTGCATTGAATGATAATGTCCTTGATAACTTGACTGTGGCCATGCTGGGGCACTGCCTTGAAGGCTTTTTTTAATTGAATAAATTGACACCAGAGCTCTTTTTTTTAAAGCCTAATATTATTCTATCAGCCTCTTTTGCCGAACCACTAAATTATGGGTACATAAACATACCAATACTGACTGTCAAGTGGTGGTGGGGGAAAGACACACACATACACGGTTGGGTAAGCAAGCTTTTTACCCACACAACCACACCTGTGCCTATTACAAACTTTCATTATGCACCTTCCAAGCTACCATGGGTAGCATGATTTGACCAAATCTGATGTGTCCAAGGACTGCATCAAGCTCCAAAGTCTGTTTTGGATGTTTTTTTTCACAGCTAGATGCCCTTCCCAACACCAACCTCTTTACAGCATGGACTAAGAGCTTTTCTTGTTTTTGTGCCACCTGCATAATTGAGGTTGTCATGAAGTTCACAGGAATAGAAACCCAAAGGAAGATGGGAGTAGAGTAAGCTTCATGCTAGGGAACTAGCAGATTCTTGTAGAGGGACCTGTGAGGCTTTTCACATCTCGTAAGGGAAAAGGAGAGAGAGAAAAAGAAAATGATCAGTAGGAGCAGCAAGAGATACTTAATGGCAAGGAGGTGCCCAGATGGCCCCACAAAGCAAAAGCTGAGTAGAAGAGGGTGGGTGGATGGTTTGCAAGATTGTATTTGACGAGGGATGAGGAGGCAGAATGCCAAAATGGATGGAATTGAAGGGTGGATGAAACAAGAACTATGAGCTGAGGAAGTATGGAACTCTTCCTAAATACCACATATGGGCTTTATTGCCAGTGGAAGATGTTAGAAATGATGTAACTAAGGCAAGGCCACAGAAGAAGAAAAGTACCTACTAGCCTAATTTCTATGAAACCCATCCAAAGAATGAAAGACTACACAGTTTGTCCCACATACAAGCCATGTTAAGCATTGTATACTATGACACACCAATCTGCATATCATATCACACACACACACACATATATATATATATATATATATATATATATACACACACACACATACGCATTTATATATGTGTATGCAAGTACGTACACATATACATATATTCTTTTATTTGTTTGTTTCATTTATTAGGCTGCGGCCATGCTGGGGCACTGCCTTGAAGAATTTTAGTACTGCTTTTTTTTTAAGCCTGGTACTTATTCTATTGGTCTCTTTTGCTGAATGACTATATATATAATCAAGAGTTTATACATCCCAAAAAGATATGCAAGCTCTAACATGCGTATACACACACAATGAGCTTCTTTCAGTTTCCATCTATGAAATTCACTCACAAGACTTTGGTCAGCCTAAGTGCCACTATGAGAAGCAAACTTCTTACCACTTCATACCTGTGTGTGTGTGTGTGTGTGTGTATGTATAGGTTGAGAGAGAGAGAGAGATAGAAAGAAAGTGACACACATACATACATAGGTGTAGGTATGGCTGTATGGCTAAAAAAATTTGCCTCATGACCAGTTGGTTCAATTGCAGTGTGTGGCACCTTGGGCAAGTATCTTCTACTAAAGTGAAAGGCTGAGCAATTCCCCGAGAAGGAATTTGGCAGACAGAAACTATGTGGAAAGCATATACATGTATGCATATGTGTGTGTGTGTAAACGTCTTTATAGTGATTTGATTACATTCTCGGTAACTTATCAGTGTAACAACATAGGAGTCTAGACTTTAAAAAAATCTAAATACTGGGGTCAATTTGATTGACTAAACCTTTTAAAGGAGTTGTCCAGCATAGCCACAGTCCTATGTATCAAACAAGAATACACACACACACGAGAGAGAGGGGGTAGGGGGGAGATGAAGTTGATTAGAACAATGACTAACACCACACAGGATCAAATAAAAGACAAAATCCTCAAAATTATTCCAATTGTCTACAATTTTCCTGTTGCCATTATTTTGTTCTGATGTCATTCATTTATTGATCCAATAGTCACATGATGTCTTCTGGCAAGCTTCAGGCTATATAACAATAAATCCACCAGCAAAAAAGTAATTAAAATAAAATAAAATAAAATAAAAGATAAAAAGACGTTAACAAAGCTAAATCACCTTTCAATCAGATCCAATCATTTTTATAAAGAGAAATAGTGTGGTTTGTGTGTGAGAGAATATATAAACACACACACATATATGGAAACTGGAATGTGTGTGTGTGTGTGTGTGTGTGTTCTTGTCTTGACATCAAATGATGGTTGTAAATAAGCAACACCATCATACAAGCAATGTTGTTTGTGTCCAGACTTCCACGAAAAACATGTCTGGCCATGGGGAAGTATTATTTGACTTGGACATAGGTGGGGGGGGGGCTAGCAGAAAAAGTATCACATCATAGAAAATCTACTCACAAGGCTTTGGTTAGCCTGAGGTTGTAGAAGACACTTGACAACGGTGCCATGCAGTGGGACTGAACCCAGAACTGTGTAGTTGGGAAGTAAGCTTCTTACCATACCACCAAACCTGCACTTATACTTTATTTTCAAAATAAATTAAAACAGATGTAGTGCATTTCCGTGGAAACATAGTAATGAAAGGGTTAAGAACTAATTTTGTAATATGACTGTTACCAGAACTAAAATAAGTATCCAGTTTTATACTATTACATTAGTCGTCTCTTCTAACAGTCCACTTCAATTGTCATCGTTAGGGAACAAAACAACCCACTTAGTGAATGTACACTCCACCCAGAGAGAATACCTCTTCATTCATTGGCCAATTAAATGTTTGGGTGTTTATTTTTGTATCATTACAACTTAGTGATGCCTAATTTATCTCTCCTGCTTCCAGCTAAAGGAGGATATCATCATCCTCAATATTTTAACATCCACTTTTCCATGAAAGAATTTGTCAGGGGTAGATTTTCTGCACACAGGATGCCTTTCCTGTTGCCAACCCATATCTAAGACATGTTTTTCACAGAAGACTTGAAATGAACAACCTTGCTAGTATGATGGTAATGCTTGTTTACAACCATCAGAAGATGTCAGGACAAGGTCACACACACACATGCATATATATGTGAAGGCTTCTTTCAGTTTCCATCTACTAAATCTAATCCCATGACTTTAGTTCTTGTGAGTAGAAGACACTTGAATCCAAAACCACATGGTCAGGAAGCAAGCTTCTTAACCACACAGCCACACCTACACTTATAGTGAGTTCAAAATTTCAGACCCAACATTTAAGATCCAAAAGGCTAAAAAAAAAATGCAAACCCAATAAGCTGGACATTGCAGCGACTGCTGGTTCCCTGTCAAACCCTATCTTTGTGAGCATAGAAAGCAGACGTTAAATGATTTACGATACTTTGCTAACTTGAAGGTACTTAATTATTACTTTGAGAAAATTTCAAAAAAAGAAAGAAAAAAATTCTCTGAACCTTAACTCTTTAGTGGTCAGATTACTATGTCTACTGTAATGCTTACTTATTCACATTGCATGATCTCACAGCTTCGAGATTTTGATAATGTGATTTTAATATTTTTAAAATGGCATTGCAGGATAAGTGTGAAACCATGGTCTGGTTTGAATAGAAAACAGGTAGAATATTTTGGTCTGATATGGCTGTTAACTGCTAAAGGATTCAAATATATCTTGTAAAACCCTCACCAGCAACAACTATCCAAATATACCCATGGGTTGAATGGTTGTCACCTGAATGGTGCAAAGGTGTCATCTGTTAGGAACCACCAACAAATGGTGGATGCAAAGATGTGCTGTTAGAGTGCATGACCCCATGTCTTGAATCCTTGTCTTAAATAGTGGAACATAAAGAAGTCTCCACAAGTTTGTTAGACATAAAACATGGACCACAGGATTAACAGCAGAGACAACACCAACAAAAAGCATCAGATCCAACAGAAACTAACTTCTCACAGCCATAGCTGCAATAGATCAACTCTTCCAATTTTCTATTCATTTTAAAAATAAAACCACCTGGAAGGATTTAGTAAAATACCTAAATTTTCTATTCCTTCATATTTAGCCCCAAGTCAGCCCCTAATCAAAGATTGTTCCCACTATATTTAGGACTACATTTTCCAATTTATCTTGTTAAGAAGATATTTAAAAGAGTGTGGCAACTATCTCTGTCAGATCAAGTTAATAACATACATTATGAGGGAAGAACAATTTCCTTGCAAGCAAAATGTCATCACATTCAATATATATCCTTTCTACTTTCTGCAATAGGCACAAAGCCTGAAATTTTGTGGGAGGGGGCTAGTTGAATACACCAACTCCAATCTTCAACTGGTACTTATTTCATCAATCCCAAAAGAATGAAAGGCAAAGTCAACCTCGGTGGAATTTGAACTCAAAACGTAAAGCCAGAAGTGCTACTAAGAATTTTGTCCTGTGTGCTAGTGATTCTACCAGCTCACACACATTTAAATATAGCAATATAACTGTTCAGTTACCATGGTAACATCACCCAGTTTTCCATCTAAGAGACCATAAACAGCTCTAGATAGTATCCACCCCTTTCTTCCTCTTGAAAAATATAAAAGAAATTTAATTAAAAAGTCATTGACCTTATCAATAAACAAACAAATAATATTGAAGCTCACCCCATAAAAAAAAACTGTGTAATGGGAGGAGTTGATGAAAATAACTAAAATATTTAACTTAGGGTTGCTTGTTGCTGTCAACACATTAAAGAATGGTAAAGAAAGCAAAACCTCAAGTTATCACAACTGCAAAGACATAAAAGTATTATTGTACTTAGAATAACCACTTACTCACACTCACGAAAAAGAGCAAACTCAACTTGATGGAGAATTTCATGTCTATAAATATAGAGATCCATTAAATTTGATTGTAAACTGTTTTGTATCAGATTCATTGATGAAATTAAAATGTGGCAGTGTGGTAAGAAGCTTGCTTCCCAACCACATGGTTCCAGGCTCAGTTCCACTTCCGGATTCACCTTGGGTAAGTGTCTTCTGCTATAGCATTGCGAGTGGATTTCGTAGGCAGAAACTGGAAGAAGCCTGTCATATATATATATATATATATATATATATATATATATA
>NC_069005.1:19142780-19148330 GCF_001194135.2 Octopus bimaculoides | reverse complement strand
TGAGGATAAACCTATTTTGGGTCATTGCTGCATTTTTTGCTAACTCTGTATAATCTTTGTTTCAGAAAATAATAATGGCAAACCCTCAGCTTACTTGAGAAATGAAGAGGCATGCTGTTATTGTGGTTATAAAGGCTGAGCACAGCGATTTAGAAATATCTCAATTTTTTAAAGTTGCCAGATCTTTCATCTACAAAGTTTGTAGATGGAAACATATCACTGAAGATGGAAACATATCACCAGTATCAGAGCATAAAAAGCATTCTAAATGCTCTGAAATCATCAGAACGCCTGAATTTATCCAGCAAGTTCAACAGACCATTAATTACAATCCCAAAACGTCCATCAGGTCAATTTCTAGCTCCCTTATTCTGACTAAATGAAGAACATAAATGTCATGAGAAAATGATAAGTTATGAAACTTGGAAATGTGTTAGATGTCGCTTAGCCCCAGGACTGTCTTAAATGAACAAATCTATGATCAAAAGAAATTCTACCTATGACCATCCCATCTTTTGTTATTGGTTGGATAAGTGTATCCAAGACTACAGTATTCAAATTTTGTTGCCTTTTTCGCTTTCTTTTTAGGATGGTAAATGGAATCGAGAATGATTTGGCTATTTCTAACTGACTGAGCATATACATAGTGGCTCATATTGTTTTGTGAAGGTAGTGTCTGTTGAAAGTAGATTGAGCCAGAGAAAGAGAGAGAGGGGGGGAGAAAGTGAGGGGAAGCAGAGAGAGAGAGAGAGAGAGAGAGAGAGAGAGAGAGAGAGAGAGGTGGAGGCAGAGAAAATCAGAGGGAGGAAGAACAAGACAGAGGGAGGTAGAAACAGGGAAAAAGAGAGAAATGGAGTGGAGAAAGAAGGAAACAGAGAAAGGGGAGGAGAGCAGAGAGAAAGAAACCACTAAGATACCATAAAATCCAGAATCTATCTTATTTAGCACCTTTCAAAAGCATTAAAATGCACAGCAGTAAAAACCTCACATATCCTAAGTTGCAGTGAATTCAGTGACCTGTTTGACTAGTGACAACCTCTGTGTGTGTGTGTGTGTGTGTGTGTGTGTGTGTGTGTGTGTGTGTGTGTGTGTGTGTGTGTGTGTTAGTCATGAGGGAAAAAAGAGAAAGTGTCTGCAAGTTCATATGACTCAAACTCTTAAATTTAAAAATTTAAATAACAATACTAATAACACTAATAACATACAATAAAAATAACGCTAACGGTAAACAAAAGTAATAATACAAATAATAATAATAATAATGATTTTTTTTTAGAGGTGAAAGAGATAGAGAGGAAGAAAAAAAGATATATCAGGTGACAACTAGAGATCTCACCAATCAAAATATAGATATTTGATGAATAAATAAGTGCAGCCACACGTTATGTGTGTATGTATGTATATCAAAACAACAATATCAACATCGTTTAATGCCTGTCTTCCATGCTAGCATGGGTGGGACAGTACCACAAGAACCGGCCAGGCCGAAGCCTGCACCAGACTTCTGTGACTGTTTTGGCAGGATTTTTACAGCCGGATGCTCTTCCTAACACCAACCACTCAGCAGAGTGGACTTAGTACTTTTTACATGGCAAAAGCACAAGCGAGGTCAGTTTTGACAAGGTTTTTACAGCCGGATGCCCTTCTGAACACCAACCATTTTACAGTGTGGACCGGGTGCTTTTAAGTGACACCTGCACTCACAGGTTCACCAGGTACTTGCAAGACATAAAAAAAATGGAGGTGATGATGAAATGGTTATAGTGAGACAGATACAGGTATCTTGCTGTAGAGGAAGTACAAGGTTACTCAGTTGGAGAGAGAAAGATCAGGAATGAAGACAGAAAGAGGTGTGCTACCACAAAGAAAATATATGGTTGCTCAACTCGAGGGAAGTGCAGAAGGAGCTAGAGTGGGAGGCAGCAGGATAGAGATGGTGGCAAAATGCCGGGCATACTCACAAGGAACGGGGATGAGAATATAAATGAGATGGTTGAGTAAAGGAAGAGAGAGATACAGATGGTGGCAAGTGCCAGGGCATAACCCTTGAGGTTGAAATGCCATAATGCAAGTGACAGGATATTGAGAAGGGAGTGTGATTAAAGAGTGCAAGTAAGTGATGGAAGACCTGGATATATATAGCGTATGCATAGCAATACTAAAAACCTGGTGTCAGAACTCAACATACATATGCTACAGAAAAAAAGAGTCAAGTACAGAGTGTAAACATGAAACTAAATGAATGACAAAGGAACAGGAAGTGCAGTTCATCTTCAAACTCTGACGAAGTTATAAGGTGACACAAGCACACAATTATGAGTGGATGGCATCTTATAGCAGAAATAGCTGTAAGTTAATGAAATTCATTATGGAATTTCTTGTTCTCCTTAAGTCCAGCCTTGCTTTGCTCTCCTTACTAACTCACCATGACTGACATTCTTTTTTTTTTCTACCAAGATCCGTCGCCCAAACAACACTTCGTGTCCACTACTTCTTTTTTTTTTCTGATGTCTTCATTTTTCTCTTTGCATCGTTCTCTGACCGGGTGAAACTGGGCTGAGCTGCTAGTCATTTATAGAATCCCTTTGATACATATATATAATTACCATCATCATTTACTGTCCGTTTTTCATGCTGGCATGGGGGTTGGTTGGCTTGACAGCAGCTGGCAAACCAGAGGACTACACCAAGCTCCAGTGTATGCTTTGGAATAGTTTTTAGGGCTGGATGCCCTTCCTAACACCAACCACTTTACAGAATGGGCTGGGTGCTTTTGACATGACACCAGCACTGGCAAGGTCACCATGCAACTTGCAAGACAAAGGTCCTTTGAGGGGGAGGGGAGTAGTGAAGGAGGTGTCTTTGTGCATGGTGACGAGATTATGAGCATGACAGAAGGACAGAAGCTGTAGAGGAGATACATGGTTACCAGTGCTGGAGGGAAGAGAGAGAGAGAGAGTGATAAAGAAATGAGAGAGAGTGAGGGTGGAAGAGAATGAGAGAGAGATGATAGCGATGTGCCAGGGGATATTCTCAAGGTACGGGGATGAGAATATAAATGGGATGGTAGAGCATTATTAAGGGTGCGTGAATAGGAAGTTCACTTGAATGCAGATTTGGGAAGGGAGATAATGCAGTGACTGGTGCAACCTGGGTATATAGAGGGGTGGGGGCAACAAAATAGCAATGATACATTGGGCAGGGCAAGAAGGACAAGATTGGGCTGCAGGGTGGGGTGGAAGAGATAAGCATAGTGCATGACTAAAGAGGAAGTATGAGGAAGACGAGAAGGGGATATGTAATGTGATTTATTAGGGAAGAGTGTGGTAAAATGTGAAAAATTTAATGTTGTATGGAACACACAGTGCTTCTAGAACTCTGTTTCACTGAGTTGGGCAGGTCTTCTCTAGAACCTCATGTTGCCAGAGGTCTCGATCCATTGTCACCTCCTTTGTGGGGACCAACATCTTGAGATTGGTCATCACTACTTCATTCCAGGTTTTCCTGGGTCTCCATCTTTCACAGCTGCCATCTACTTTAAGCAACTGACACTTCTTTAAACAGCAGTCTTCATTCATATGCATCACATGTCCAAACCTGCATAGCCTTCTCCCTTGCATGCTGCATCTAATTCCTCTTCAGCCCATTTGCACTTTGTCATACATGCACACTGATGTTGCATATCCATCACAGCATACCACCTTCATTCCTCTCTAGTCTACACATGTCTTCTGCACTCAGAATCCATGTCTCATTACCACAGATTATAGCCATTCATACACATGCATTATATAAGCTGCCTTTCACTTAGAGAGAGGGAGAGAGAGAGAGAGAGAAAGAGAGAGAGTTCTTTTGTTGCCAGCAGAAGTAATAACTCTCTGAACTTCTTCCATCCGATTGAAATTCTAGCAACAATACATTCTCCGCCACTGCTAATTTGGTCACCTAAGCAGATTTTCTACAGCCTAATAATGTCCTTCATGTCACCAACCTTCACCTGTTTCCAAGCAAGGTAATATTTTCCAATGACCAGACATGTTTTCACCAAAGTTTGGAAATAAAGGACAGTCATTTACAACCACCATCAAAGCAAAGGGATTGTACACACACATTTATATATTATCACCATTTAAGATTAGTTTCCAATAGTAGCAAGTCAGAAGACTGCACCAATCCCTTCTGTCTGTTTTGGTATGGTTTCTACAGCTGGATGCCCTTCCTAATGCCAACCACTTTATTAAGTGTACACCAAGTAACTTGCAGAACAAGACTATCTCGGGTAGAAGAAAGTGGAGAGTGAGAAGATGGTGAAGATGTGATGAGAAGGGGAGGCAGGGGTGAATAAGTGAGACTGTGAAAGGAGAGGTGAAGTGTGTGTGTATAGGCTTCTTTCAGTTTCTGTCCACCAAACCAAATCCATTTGTTAATAAGCCATGCAATGGGACTGAACTGGAAACTATGTGGTTGGAAAGCAAACTTCTTACCATACAAGCATGCTTGTGCATGCTTGCATGGAAAAACAGATCAAAGACAATTATGATGTGCGACAAGTGACTGAGACTTCTGGTGATTTGCTGTGCTTAAGAAGACACGTGAAGCTAAGTGAAATAGCAATGAAAAGCACTTGTGCCAGTGACATATGAAAGGGCACTCGTGCTGGTGGCACGTGAGAGGCTCCTAGTTCATTCTGTGAAGTGGTTGGCATTAGGAAAGGCATAAGCTGTAGAAATCAAGCCAAAACAGACTGGAGCCTGGCTTACCAGCTCCAGTTAAAACGACTTACCCATGCCAGCATAGAAAACGGACACTAAATGAGGAGGACAATTGTATACATAAGAGGAGTGTAAGGGGTGGGGGTTCAAAGAGGAAGCAGCTGGGGTATGAAAGAAGTCCAGAAAGTCTAAGATGAAATAGAGAGCGCGGTGTGGATGCGAGTGTGTTTGTGTGTGTGTGTGTAGAGAGAGAGTGTGTGTGTGTGTAGAGAGAGAGTGTGTGTGTGTATCTTTTGAGAGTGTTTGTGAGTGTGTATGTATATAAACATGGGGGGAGGGGGAGAGAAAAGACACGAAGAAGGAACAATGAACAATGAGCGTAGTGCTCGTTTCTGAAAAGACAAAGGATCATAACTCCCCATTATTCGGAATAGAGTTAACTCCCTTGGAATAATTCGCAGTTCAGTTAATATCGAGTACATTTCTATTTCGTACAAATTAAACATCAAACGAAAAAACATTTTCTCCAACAAATTAAAACAATAATTTCAGTATAAATTAATGTTTTTAAAGTAAACAAAGAAATATATCATAAAATTAAAAATAACGACTATAATAAGATCATCAACAATTTCTTGGGATCGAGATTGTTCACTAGATTTAACTTCTGGAGACGGCATACCTACACATGTGAGTCACATCGACTTTGTTTCCCCATAATTTAAAAAAAAAAAAATGTTGGCGTGCAAACATACATACATGAGTATACATGCACAAACAAAATCTAACTTGAAATTTCGAAATATATTGTTATGTGTGCTAGTGCATATGTATGTGC
>NC_069005.1:19111596-19142770 GCF_001194135.2 Octopus bimaculoides | reverse complement strand
TGGAGGGAGAAAGGAGTTTTGGAAAATTCACATGAAGCAGCTGTTTCCTCATAACTTCCAGAAAAAAAGGGTATTTTTTGATGACATTTGTAACCTTTCAGATGGTGTAGATTATGATTATATCAGAATTTAATATGGCAAAAAAAAAAAAATGTTGGCGTGCAAACATACATACATGAGTATACATGCACAAACAAAATCTAACTTGAAATTTCGAAATATATTGTTATGTGTGCTAGTGCATATGTATGTGCACTTCTTTTTTTTTTTTCTCCACATTTAATTCCAATATAATAATAAACTACACCATCTGAAAGGTATTTGTAGAAAATTTCATTTAAAAATATTCATGTTTCTGAAAGTTATGAGGAAACAAAGTTGGTAGAGGAACACATGTGTAGATATGCCCTGTAGACCTACCATTGACTAATTAGGCCAAAGTGGGATTGGTAAGTGCTTTTGTAGAAAAGGAAGTCTATTGGTTGATTTGCACTAGTTTCTGTACTCACATTTGTCAATGGGATTCAGTTTCTACATGAACTCTATTAAGACCCGTCTTTCCGTCAGTGTCTCTATTAGTCAAGAGAGAAGGCAATGTCCCTGACCCATTTCAGGATCTGCAAAACTGGTAGAAGGAAGAGAAAGTACCCTCAAACTGGACACCTAGCCAAAAAGTTCACAACAGAGTAAAATCTGCTAAAGACACCCAAAGGTGAGATGATGGTGTTAAACAGGATGCAGGATTAATCTCCATCATCCAAGTAAAACCACAGCAGAGTTTGAAAGCACAATGCAAAGAGTAGCTGAAACAAGTTATCCGTGAACATACTCTTACAATTCTACCAACCTTCTATGCAACTTTATTTTATCAACCCTGAAAGGATGAAGGCACAGTTGATCTTGGTATAATTTGAACTTAGAATGCAGAGAGTAGGGATAAACAGAGAGGAATTCTAATCCAAGTCTCAAGTAATTTTGCCAAATCATGCACTCACATTGATTATTTGCCACTCATTCAAATTGCGTCTTTGGTCCCCCTTCAGTGTGCTTTTCTTTATTCAGATGAGAGCAAAATCATGGTTCAATACAAGAGATACTGGCCTGTTTAAACAGAATGGCATTCTCTATCAATAAACATTCCTCCCTCCACTGGATGTATATAATTTCTCCCAGACACTTCAGATGCTCTATTTCCAACTTATGTAAATGTCCCATGTAACTTGTTTAGCAACTGCCTAAGTTTTGTTATCTCAAGTCTTATGGGTATAGCAACTACCTAAGTTTTGTTATCTCAGGTCTTATGGTCCTCAAATACCTGTTTTCTCAGAAAGCCAAAGGTTGTGCTGGCACATTTTATCTTGTTGAATCCTCCCATTAATATGTGTTCTGTGACAGGTGACAACCAATCACAGATATTGGGAGTACAAGACATTCTCCGTTGCCTGCTCACATACCTGAAAAGTTGGACTGGATTTCTGCTTTATGTAAGACCTTTGTTTTATGTTAAAAGTTAAACATAAGCTCTGATATGCATCAACGAAAACGTCAGAAATTGTGTGTAATATTATATGTGTATTAAAGTTCAAATACTGACAGAGTTGTGGCATTTGTTCTGATTCAGAGTTCTGCCAGAGTTGACTAGCTTGTTCATCTGTGCAATATAGGATCTGGGTGTCAGGTGGGAGTTTTTCCAAGCCGAATGTAAGCACAACTGAGGCAAAAATGAAAAACAGCATTGCGCTAATTATGTACTCCTACCTTACTCCAGTTCACACAACAAACTAATCTGCTGTGGAAACGATGCACCTCAGTTTCCAGGTAATGTAGAAGCTGTGTGATTGCAATGAATTTTTGTGGGCAACAAAGTTTGGCTAGCACTTCTCACAGAGTTTTATGATTCATGGAATTAAATACCTTGGTGAGGTCAGAAGAAACCCATGCCCAACAAGTGTTTGTTGATACTGTATTACTCCTGGAACTGGCAAATTCAAATATCAAAAGTGCCTCTGAAAAATTGAAAAGCAGATCAAGATAAAGGCGGGCAAGGTTCTAATAAGAGAAGAGTTGGTTGAGCAACCATAGTTAGAATTTCTTCCAACAGTTGCCACAAAGCAAGATTCTTCTATAATTGCTATGGCCCAAAAGATCTCCTTGTGATGATAAAAATAGTTGCATCTCCAAGAGCACTTAGTACCTCTTTTCACATCCAGATTAACAAAAGTAATACATTTCCAACTTTATACATCTCAGCCAGTATCTTATTGGACCCAAATGCCTTGTTTTTCTAAGGAACAGAAAATATTTTAGTGTTTGCAACATCAGACAGAGCAGCTAAAATTATTCATCATTCAACTTAGTGTGCTGTTGTCTGGAGATCCATTAACTTCTGTTGCAATTAAGCAGACCTATGAAACGTTATTTCCATCAGTTGTTGACAGCTGTTTGTTCCTTTATAAGTTTGGCATCATCTTTTGATCTAACTGGTATTGAACCTGTTGTACAGGGACCATAGATGACATTAGTTGTGCTTAAGAAACCTTTTATGTATGGCAGCTGGTTTCTCAAATGTGCTTTTATTTGTCTACCAATAACTGGTCATGGTTGCATGTGTCTGTTCATGGACTGTTACAGTTACTTGCTAACAAGCTTTCCTTTCTACTCACACTTTGATGGTCTGTTTACTAAAATGTCAGTGAACAGCCTTGTTACCACAGGCTCAAATACTGATGTAGTCAATAATATACTAGTACTCTGATCTTGATGCCACCAGAAACCTTTCTATTTGTTTAATTGTTGAAACAATATGTGATGACTAACTTGTACCCCCAATGTTTAGTGATGGGTAGATTGGCATTTGATTTAACCTTTTCTTGCACTCCTTTCCAATGGTACCATTCCAAAAGTTAGACTCTTTGACAGCAACATGATTCTGTCTTGTTTTGGTTTTCTGGACGCAGCAAATACTAAGTTTAAATCAAAATCCGTTTTAACTTCTGTGTCTGCAAAGTGCAAATACATCAATGAATGGGCATAGGGCAGAATACTCTCTAGAGCGAAACTGTGAAAGAGCCATTGAAGTCACTGTTGCCCTTCCAAAGTCTGAAAGCAGCATCTTGAGTGAATGCTAATACCAGAGGTACAGTGAAATTCAAAGCCGGTGGAGCAGGGAGAGGTGGATTCTATACTTTCAATAGCTGTGACAGTTTACAACATCCAGTTGTCTCGGATTCATAGCAATTCAGTGTGATTACTGATCTACAGCAACTTCTTCACACTTAAAGTCATGCACAGGCATCCACTAAATTCCTTACTTCCTGCAAAGCCCTTAAGCAATCAAGACAGGACTGTAACCTTCAGAAGTCAGTAAACAGCACAGAGGTAGCAATTATGTGATGCTCATCAAACATTTGGACCAAAGACAGAAGTGTTGTTTGGCAGTAGAGTCTGAGCAGTCTTTTCTAGAATCTCTTCTGCTCACTCTGCATTGGGAGCAACTAAAACTGGGGTATCAAAGTGCCTGTCTCAGTTTCTTTGGTTGCCTCCCCATATAAAGAAGGAGTAACTTTTTTTGCAGATGACAAACAATTCTCGAAATTTGGCTTTTGGAACATTTAAACTCCTGCTGTCAAATCAAAATCATTCTTCAATTGGAATGAAGGATAGCACTGATCTCTAGGAAGCTAGCACTCTCAGATAGTGACATTGTGGTCCTTAATAAAATAAAACTAGCAGTGAATACACCTTTTTCTGGAAGGGAAAGCCATCAGAAGAGTGACACTTATATGAAATAGACTGTGCAGAATGAAATCAATTGGTCGGTTAGCAACACAACCTACCCAGTGACTCAGTTTAAAGCAGGCTACCTTTAACGCATACATGAATAGTTTAAAACTTTATATGACAACAGATGGGAAATTAAAGAAAAAAAAATGTCACAGAAAAACACTTTTTTGTGCAATCCAGCAAAGGTGTCATTACAAGTTTGCTAGAAGCAGCTGTCACATCTCCCTCTCATACTCTCTACTGTAATGTGAGTAGCTGCAGAGCTACTCTACTGCAAGAAATCTGTTCTGTTCTGGCCCTGTATTTTATATTTTAACCCTTTATCTTCCAATAGAAAGCTGCCTCTTTCTTTACTATAGTCCTACTCACTACTGCTGGTAAGGTAAAACAAAAAAAAAAAAAAAAGAAAAACAACATGCTGTAAAGTGGTTAGCATTAGGAATGGAATCCAGTCATAGAAACCATGCAATCCAACAACTCACTGGATCCTGTCTAACCTATGCTAGCATGGACAATAGATGTATGATGATGATGATAAGTGTAACTGATTAAACTTTAGGTGGGGCACTAGCAGAGCCACACCTCCCCTTGACTAACCCATAAAATAAAATTTAATTGCTCAAAAAAAAAAAAAAAATCTTCAATCTGTTAAATATTGACTGTTGCTGTTTTATAATCAAAACTTTCAAAAGTCTGAAAAAAATATTCAACACATGTTGCATGTATGTATATATAGGTGTAACGTGTGTGTGTGTGTGTGTATGTGTATGTGTATGTAGGTGTAACAAGTGACACAAAAGGCTTTATTTGCAACAAAGGAAAGCTCAATCTAAAGCTTATGCCACACCTCAAGCATCTTGATCCTTAAGTATTTAAGCTGGCCATATCTGGCTTCTCACAGCTATCCAACAATGTCATTCTAAAAACAAATGATCACATCATTGAAATCTCAATGCTATGAGGTAACTCATGGTTAATTCAAAGTAATGTGTAAAAACAGACATTGTTTGACAGGGTAACTTCAATGCTAAAGAGTCAAACAAATAAAATATATAAATAAGCAAAACCAGGCACAGTAGTGGCTGTGTGGTAAGAAGTTTGCTTCCCAACCACATATTCCTGAGCTTGGTCCCGTTGCATGGCACCTTCAACAAGTGTCTTCCACTACAGCCTCAGGTTGATCAAAGTCTCAGGAATAGATTTTGTAGGCAGAAACTGATGTGTGTGTGTGTGAGTTTGTCCTCCACCACTGCTTGACAACCAGTTTTTATGTGTTTACATCCTCGTAACGTAATAGTTCAGTAAAAGAAACTGATAGAATAAGTACCAGGCTTTCAATAGAAAAAGTACTAGGGTTAGGTCATTCGACTAAAAATTCTTCAAGGTGGTGCCCCAGCATGGCTATAGCCTAATGACTAAACATTAAATCTGGGCCAAAGATCAAAATGCACAACAATTTATAGACTGATACTTTGATATACATAACAAAGTTCCTGTTAGTTTCATATCTTTAGACAGTCTCAAACTGAAAGCCCAAGGACATTTTCTATCAGAGAAACTGTGTTTCTGGCACTAAAAACAGATCAATAAACCCCTATATCAATCATTTTCTGCTAGCAGACACCTTCATCATGCCTGGTGATGATGGCACATCTCATGGAAAACATAATCTGAAATGGTTGGACACTATACAACATACAATGATTATGTATTATTTGTTATTGATTTAGAGAGTTCAAATCTCGCTGTGGTTAACTTGCTTTCATCAATCCAGGGTCAATAAAATAAACCTAGTAAACCCCAGCATTTTCTCATGGGTGCCCCTGAGAGTACATTTATATCCAATATGAGAAACCTTGCTCTATATCAGACATGGGCAACCTTTCTTGAGAAGTGGGCTGCACAAGATATGGATCACCATCAGGCAAACCAAACTCCTAAAGAAAATTCAAGGTAATCTCTCAGTTCAGATGTGTCTTTCAGAAAGTCCCATGGGTTGCACGTTGCCCATGACTGGTTTATATAGTCACTTGAAGTAGCAGCCATATCTCTTAAAAACACACACAACTTAGTGTATCTAAAAATACTGTGCTATCCAATGGTATCTTTCTGTTCTTTGTGATGGTTGTAGGGATTCAAGTGGAACACACATGATTGTAGGTCTGCTCAATAAGGTTTAACATTCAGATTACTCAATCAAATGCAATACTTATTTATTTACATTGTCTCATAGCTACAGAATTTCAATGATCTGATTGTTTATTTTTACAATGACATTGTAGGGTAGGTGTGAGAAGCTAAATCTGGTTACTTTGAACATAAAATATTTGTGCCTGATATGGCTGGTTTAAATGCTAAAGGGTTAAACAAGAACAACAACATATCCAACATTTTCTCAACTTCTGTGACTGATCATCAGGTTAAAAGTGAGTCCAGAAATAACCTGGTTTCATTTGTTATTCTCAGAAATGCACAAGAGGAGACGCAGAGTTTTCAGTTAAATTGATGGAAGCTACAAGGTTGCAAAATTTTAGCATACAAGCGCAGGCATGGCTGTCTGGTAAGAAGCTTGCTCCCCAACCACATAGTTGTGGGTTCAGTTCCACTGTGTGGTACCTTGGGCAAGTGTCTTTTATTATAGCCTCAGGCCGACCAAAGCCTACAATGATAATGATGATGATCTATGTGTGTATCTTTGTGTCTGTGTCTATCCCTACCAACACCGGTTGTCACGTGGTGATGGTGGGGGTCTTGACAACCAGTGTTGGTGTGTTTACATCTCCATAACTTAGCAGTTCAGCAAAAGAAACCAATAGGATAAGTACTAAGCTTAAAAATAAAGGCCTGGGGTCAATTTGTTCAACTAAAACCCTTCAAGGTGGTGCTCCAGCATGGCTACAGTAAAAAAAAAAAAACTGAAACAAGTAAAAGAATAAAATATGCGCAAAGGTGGTCTTAAAGCTGCAGTTGATACTGATAAAGTAAGTCAGCAACATGGCCCAGTGAGCCGCATTGCTAACCATTAACCTCAGAGCACAAAAATGAAACAATTGGAGAGTCTCTAGTTCACTGTCCACTTTTCCATGCTTTGCATGGGTCAGATGGAATTTGCTGAGGCAGATTTTCTTTCTATGGCTGGATGTCCTTCCCACTGCCAATCTTCATGTTCTCAAGCAAAGTAATATTTCCCCATAGCCAGACATGCTTTCACAGAAGATTCGAAGCAAACAACACACCACTTATATGATGATGTTCCCATTACAACTATATTAAAACAAAAGACTTTTTTCACTTTTCAACCAAATCCACTCAAAGCTTTTGGTCACCATCAGGCTATAAAAGAAAATACTTAAGATGCCATGTAATGGGACTGAATCTGAACTCATGTTGTTTGAAGCAAACTTAACTACAGATCCATTGTGCTCTATCTCAACAGAATAATCCATTGTGCTCTATCTCAACAGAATAATCCATTTTCTATGCCCATTACCCCTTAGAGAGTGGATTTGGAAGATGGAAATTGAAAGAAGCCTGTCATTATATGTGTGTGTGTGTGTGTGTGTCTTTGTCTGTCTCCCAACCGCTGCTTGACAACTGGTATTGATGTGTTTGTGTCTCCGTAGCTTAGCAGTTCAGCAAAAGACACCAATAGAATAAGTACCACAAAAGAAAAAAAAGAAGTACTAGGGTTGATTCATTCAACAAAATGCATGGCTGCAGTCAAATGACTGAAACAAGTAAAAGATTAAAGATAAAAGATATACCAGTAAATACCACTAAGATACCAGTAAATGAAGGATCTTTCATGTGGCTACCAAACTGATTGGTAGCCACTGTGTAAGTCTCTCACAAACTTACACAGCTTCTGGCCCACAAGTGTACCACCTCCTTCCCTTGTCTTTTCTGCTGCTACTACATGGCCTCTGCCACTCCCATTCAGGCTTGAATCACTGCAATAACAAAACACCACAAAAGTTTTTAAGCTACAACTTAACCTTGCTAACATTACAAACTCTTCACAGCCCTTATTTGATATCGGGGCCAGCAGCAAGTTCTAGTAAAGCCCTCTTTCTTGGATGAAGGATGTAACCCCATAATTCATGGCTTACAAATTCAAAATAAATATAGATGCAGGCATGGATGTGTGGCAAAAAGCTCTACTGCATGGTACCTTGGGCAAGTGCCTCCTACTATAGCCTCATACTATCAAAGCCTTGAGTGGATTTGGTAGACAAAAAAATGAAAGCAGCCTGTCATATGTAATATATATATATGTGTTTTTGTGTCTGTCCCTCCCCACTACCACTTGATAACTGGTGTTTGTATGTTTATGCCCCTATAACTTAGATTGATAAAAGAAACTGATAGAAAAAAATGTATACTGGGGTTGATTCACTGAACTAAAAATTCTTCAAGGCAGTGCCCCACAATGGCCATAGTAGTCTATTAACTGAAACAAGTAAAAGGTAGAAGATAAGTGTTCACTTTTAGTAAACATTAAAAAATAAACACCACAGCTAACTTCACTGGATTTTATGTATATTGTCACCAGTTATGAAAAGTGATGAATGTAAAATTTTACAGCTAACACCTCCAGTTCTGGTGTCTTAGCAACAGGTAGAATGAAGTTATGTGGAATATATCTGGTATATATATCGTCACCAATTATGTAGTCATGTTTGGAGAATTTTGCAGGTAATGTCTCCAGATCTGGTACCTGTTGCCAGCAATTATGCTGAGTAAAATACAAAGACTGGCAAAGTTAACATCCTCAAATATGGACTGTGGCCATACTGAGGCACTGATTCAAAAAGTTTCAGTTGCACTAATCAATACCACTTGTCAAGCAGTGGTGCAGAGAAACACACATTTCCATCTACCAAATCTGATCACAAGGCTTTGATTGGCCTGAGGCTACAGTAAAATACACTTCTTCAAGGTACTACACAGTGGGACTGAACCTAAAATCATGTGGTTTGAAAGCAAACTTCTTACCATATGTATATACATACACTCATGCATTGTCAACAGTCAGGCAGACAATATATATATATATCACTAAGCTAACATCTCCAGACCTTGTGTCAATAATTTGGTGGGAGTGCAGCATAAAGAATTAGAAGCTACAGTTCAAACACAAAATACTTGCAATGTTGAGACCTCTGAGCTAGTTCAATGTCCTCTCTAGACAGAGACATTACATACAACTAACTGGGACAGGATGCTAATTCTATAAAAATTAAGCTGTTTGTATTTATAACCAAAACCAGTCTAAATAGTACAAATGACTTCATCAATAAAGGAGAATCACAGCTAGTCAAGGTAAGCATGTGCTAGGTCAATATTGATGCAATGATAACCTAGTTTACCTGACAACACATATATCTGGCAAAACTCATTTGCATATAGCTATCAGAGCAGGACGAACACTTACACATGTGGGTTGCAGTATAGGTTTCAAATCCTCTCACAGAACACTGAAGGTGAGACAGTAAATGTAACAATACTAACAAGGATATTAAGAGAATAATCTTTTCAAAGTTCAACTCAAGAAAGACTCGAGAAAATCAATCTCATCCTCCACCAACATCACCATGCAGTCAATGCCATCAACTCTTCTATGCATGAATTGATCTACACTAACCAATGCCATCACTTCAAAGGAAGCATTCAGCAAAGAAGAAACTAAATTCTTGAATGATGCTGCTGACATTAAGAGCAGGAGGAACTGTGTCAATGGTCTTTATGGGGACTCTCAAAGACTGATGCAACCAATGTTGGCTAGATTTACAGGAAAGAAATTGAGGAAGAAGGGTTCTGATCAAAATGTTTCTTAAATAAGTGGCTGCAGTAGTGGCAGCAACATGCTTGGCCTACTATCTGTTTACTAATATACTGTCTTCCATACAAAAGGTGCAATCACAGGATTTTGGGAGGAATTTTACTGACAAATAGAATACATGAAAGACTATTGCATACTTTCACAGTTTCAGACTCCTAAGCTGTACAGACACATACACACACACACTCACATGCACAGAGTTTCTGCAACCGGAGCACAAACAAAATTTAACTGCAAACAAAAGGTTAAATATAATGTGTTTAAAGAGGGTATGGTTTATAGGTTTGTGGTGATGAGAAAAATAGACTACCATGTTATTAACTGTGCTGCACATATCAGAAGTATGGTGCAAATATACAAGATGGCTCATGAATTTACTTACACTCCACCTCCTGAACTTGCTGGCCCTGTATCAAAATTTGAAACCAGTATTGCATACATTTGAGGAGTCAGTGCAAATTTTGTGGCAGTGTTTTGTTTTGCTTTTCTATAGCTTGTGTGGTTAAGAAGATTGCTTCCCAATCAGGTGGTCTTGGGTTCAGTCCCACTGCATGGTGCCTTGAACAAGTATCTTCAATTATAGCCACAGACCAACCAAAGCCTTGTGAATGAAAATGGCAGATGGAAACTGAAAGAGGCCCATCATATACATATATATATATATATATATATATATATGTGTGTGTGTGTGTCTTCTACTACAGCTGTAAGCCAACCGAAGTCTTGTGAGTTGATTTGGCAGACAGAGAATGAAAGAACCTTATTGTATAATATATGTGTGTCTGTGTACTCCTGTCCTAACATCATGTGGTGGATAATGAGCATCACTGTCATACAAGCAACCCTGTTTACTTCCAGTCTTCCATAGAAAAACATGTCTGGCCATATGGAAATATTGCCTTGGTTAGCAACAGGAAGGGCATCAAACCATAGAGAGAGAGAAAAAAAAAAACGGCCTTGTCCACCCAAAATATGCTCTATGTTTTATGTTCAAATGGGCCAGATCCAGCCTCTCACACCTATCCTATAATGTCATTAAAAAATAAACAATCACGTCAAAATTTCGATGCTACAAGACAATTCATGATTTAATTCAAAACAATGTGAATAAATAAGTGTTAAATTTTATAGAATAACCTGAATCCTGAAGGGTTTAACTCTAGACAAAATGTTGTTCACATACTGCTGTACACACTTTTCCTCAATCTTATGTACATTTTCCTATGCTAGCAATATAGTGAGACGCTGCTTTAAAACCAGATGCCCTTCCTGTTACTGAACCCTTACCTGTTTTTCAAGCAAGGGATCTATTTCTCATATCTTTAAAAGGTGCAAAGCCTTTCTGAAGGCAAAAGAGATGGTGTCACTACTTGTAGATCACAATTTTCAGAGAAGCATTTTATATACATATATATATATATATATATATGTATGTGTGTGTGTATGTCAGGTCAAGTCACTTGTGAGGTCTCTCATGAGTGCTACTGTAACATGGAATCTAGTTCAACCCATTGCATGGTAGGGTTGTTAGCAACTAATCTGGTGCCTCTACTAGGTTTGCCTGGTGAAGAGGGTTACCAGAAACCCAACAGGACAAAAAATAAGATGTGTCAAAAGAACAGATGAACCTAAAGTAGGTTCAATGCCTATCTAGCAATTCTGGCCTGCTGGAAGACCACTGGGAGGGAGGCAACCCTCAGCTTTTGCTAAAGCATATCTCTAGGAGAAGGTCACTGACACCAGATATGCAGGGAATAGCACTGAATATTTTGGGGATCTTTTGCTTGTGCTTGAGATCCTACATTCCTGAGCCTGCAACCCATATTGGCACTGGCTAGTTTGTCTACACTTATCTCTGGATCATGCTAATAGGATGGAGAGGCTTCTGTGAGGTGTTGTGCACTCACTGGCGAGGCAACTTTCTGATGACCGGTTAAGTAGGAGGGCATCATGGTGAGAGCATGAAAGCTGTGGGCAGTACTCATGTTGGGAAGAGCATCCAGCTGTAGAAATCATGCTAAAACAAATATTGGATCACAATGCAATCTTTGCACTCGTAGGATCTGTCAAACCATCCAACCCATGCCAGCATGGAACATGGACATTAAATGATGATAATGATTAACTAGAACGGAACCAAGTTTATAATGCAATATTAGTTAACCCTTGATAACAACCCAGTGGAAATTTCTGGTTCATTGATACAAAATCTGTCAACTTATAAACTGTTTACATTTAAATTAAAATCTTCCAGCATAATCAGTTACGATAGAGGTCAGTAGTACTTTTATATTACTCACTAAAGCTAATTTATTTACTTAATTTCTACTCACATCATTTTTATCTCACAAACCCCAATCATCTGTGAATATTGCAACGACTTAAAGAACATCTAAGCCTTTGAATGTTAAGCCAAACAATGAAGTTAGGGAGATGAAGTCACACCATCACTTCCATCCTCATTGTTTAACGTCTGTTTTCCATGCAAAAAAAAAAATAATAATAATGAAGTAAAACAAAAAACACAGCATTTAATTTATGCAAGATTATCTACTAAATAATCCAATGCTATATTAAGTAGGTGCTCCAAGTTATGGGAGGTCAGTTGACCTGCTAAGAAATAGCAATCAAATCTCCCTCAAATCGCACCTTACCATCTAACAAAGAGGAAGGACACATTGGGTAATGTAATCCAAGATACACTCACTCCCCTACTTCCACCAAAAGGTTGGAATGATCACAGGTGAAATACCTTCAGTCATAGAGTCGAACAGTCGAGGTTGACCTGGGGCTAAAAAAACAATATCGATTCCTACATGCTTAATTTTACTACTGTGTATGAGAGACACCATCTGTTGCTCTGTGCTAAGAGTTGGAAGACTTAAGATAAATGAAAATAACATACAAGGCCTGAAATATGCAGGTGGGTGGAGAATAGGAGAACAGAGAGTCACAGTTCATTAAATCAATCCACAATACTTGATTTTATCGACCCCAGACAAAGTTAACCTCAACGGCATCTGAACTCAGAAGTTACAACACCGGAAGGTGTACCACAAGCCATTTTGTTCGACGTTCTAACGAATTTAGCAGTATAGGTTAAACTATGTATGACCTAAGGGAAATAACCATTATTGAGATTGGTCCTAGGTGTAACATTTACGTTATCAACACACAAATACACATGCCATGGGCCCCTTAACGCTTTAATGGAAATCGTAGGGACGTCGTCAATACACACAGGGTGTTTTGGGCATTTTAGGCCGGGCGGAGTCCAACCCTCACAATCGGTTTCTTCCAAAAAGAGAGGAAAAAACAGTTGGAAAAAAAAAGGAGTTAAAGAAAGAAGAATCGAAACTGAAAGGATGAAAAGCAAAATTAACCTCGGCAAGATTTGAACTCAGAGTCTAGAGAGCAGAAACAATTACCGCAAAGCAATCTATCCGACGCCCTAACGACTTGTTAATTGGCAACCTTGGGGCGTGTGTGCATCTTTTTTTCTTTTTCTCTTTCAAAAATATGAAACAGCTTGCAGATCGACACGGATGGGACATTTTTCTTTCCTCGCGATATTTAAAAAAGAATATGTTTAACCATTTTGCTACATCGGAGAAAATGGTTAGAAAGATGTAAAAAGTATCGTTGGGATAGCATTAGAATTTGTTAGCCGCTTTCTGATATCTTGTACGAACTGATATTGGTTAAACTAAAGCATAAGTACTTCAAATGTAGAATAAATTGGTTTGTCACGAGAAAAAGAGGGGGAAAAAAATCTAATATTTCAGCCAGTACTCTTCATCGGAGCAGGGTTTCCTGGAGAAAAAAAAAAAACAGGAAAACCGATTTAATTTGTTTTCTTTTTTTCTTCAATTTTCTAAGATACTAAATAAAACGTAATGTTTTTTTTCTTCATATACGTGTCTTGCAGATATATTATGCTGTCATTGTATAATAAGCCATGTATTGTCACTTAAGCTACTTAAAATATTTGTTTAATTAATTATACTGTTAATTGTAGTATTTTAAACGAAAAGAAACTATTCTTTTTTTCGTTGGCTAAACTTGTGACTCCTTCTTCCCGTGACTGTTTTCCATCAGTTATCTGATAGTATCGATCGAATAATTAAATTAAGTATATTGTAGAATAAGGAAAAGTTCTCCACAACAATCAAGAAACAAGAACACTTAAACATAACCGTTTCTTTATTTGACTAACCATAAACTAAGGAAAGAAATCGGCTTTTTAATTTGAAATATTAATCGAGTGATCGAATCAAACATCAAGATTAATCTATAAGTACGAAGGGTTTTTTTTTCTCTTTCTGAAAGTCAAGTTTAGTAATAAATATGTATATATTTACTATTGTATATATATATATATATATATATATATATATTGAAGCCGCTCCGTGTCTTTTTTATATAAATTAAATGAATGCGAAATGAAATATCACAGGTGAAATAGAGGACAAAAAAAAAAACGAAATTGCCGAGAACTGAGAAAGGTCAACTGGAGATGTGTGCCGTAGCACAGTTTAGACACTTACAACAGCAATAATAATAATCGTTACTTTACTGGCCACAAGGGCCGTATAATAATATGTAGTTTCATCGTGGGGCAATTATTTCTCTAAAATTTCATATTAAATAAATTGGACATTAAATGCTTATTTTGTTTTAACGAGGTTTTTTTTAGTTTAAATTATACCAAGAACTTTGTAATGATAATAATAATTTTATTTATTTCTCTATTTAAATTTACAAGCCGCATAGAATATTCACACACACATTAATTAGGGTTTTATCGTAGTTCATATAGTTATCATATGCCGGCACAAATTAGAGGACACGCCGTTAAGCACGGATTCACACATGCATTCATACAAACCTTACAATGCCACAAGTCTTAATAAAATGTTATATATATACATACTGTGTATATGCGTTATACACATGTACAACATCTTGTGTATTAACACATACATAATTACTACTCTAAGTTCACTTTGAATTCGTTAAAAATACCAATCAACGGAACACGTGCTTAATGAATCAGCATATTTGCGACATTGCAACACTTCAAATTAAAATACTAAAATAAAAAACAACAGACATCGTGAGAGAAAAAAATATTATAAGAGAGAAAAGAAGACAAAAAGTTTCCATGCCAGAATCGGCCTAAAAAGATATAACAATTTATGAAAACAAAAAACAACGATGAAATCGTCCTTCGATGTTGTATTTAAGGGTGACTTTTCCTTCTAGAAAGAAACAAGGTTAGGTTTTTGGTTGCTTTTTTTATGTAACCCGACTGATTTTTTTTTTACTTTATCTTACACGTAAATACATTTACGTACGTGATCTAGAATTTATTCCAGATATTGATTGAAACAAAAGTGAGAAAATAATCAGGCACTTTGTAAGATAGAGCAATATGTAACGAGTATGTTTACGAAAGAAAAAAGTAACAGGAAAAAACATTGGGTTCGATATCTCCGAAACGTCCAGTCGTAAGAAACACAGAGAACAGAAACTCGCGTAATCCACACATACACAGATGTCGTGTCTTACTGTTCTATTACTTTTCACCATGAAAAGAAAAAAAAAACCAATGTCTCCTCTATCTATGTGAGTAAACACACACACACAAACTCAACTGGCGCACTAAGCTATATGTTTTGCATAATGTGAAACGCACCACACAGTACATTATATGACTGCTATTATTAAAACCTAAAACCCGGTTGCGACAACGTAAACCCCTGGTATATAACCGGTGAAATGGGTATTGCAATTTCAAAAGGGCACTTAATTGTAAGTGGATGTAACAATAAAATTAAGACAAACGGGGAGAAAGGAGGAAACAGAGAAATTTAAATCAAAGGCTTCCCAGACCGAACGAGAGTTCAGATGTAAAAAGGAATATTGCAGCCAAGGATAATAGGGAAAATGATCTTACATGAAACAGGAGGAACTGGTAGAAACATGATTAGAGATTTTTGGTAAGATCCAGAAAGTTAAACAGTAATAGCCTTGTAGGCTAAAACGATGGAAAGTGCCAGTTACGACAACGACGATGACTACTACTGCTGCTACTAATACTTCTAGTAAGTATTAGTTGTACGAGCGAATAGTAGCAGTAATGATATCTTTTACTAGTAATTGGCGTTTTGATAAATTAGATAGGGATTGTGAGCGACGGGAGACGAGGGGCAACGAGATTGAAAGACAGACGAACGAATAAGGGGGGAGAGAGAGAAACAGATAGTAAATAAACTTAGAGCAGAAGGGGAAGAGAAGACGAGACAGAGAAAGAAAGGAAGAGAAAGTGAAAATTTGAGAGAGAGTATGAGGAGAGGAAAAAAGAATTAGAGATGAAGAGAAGGTGAAAGAGCCGATTAGAGGGGAAAATTAAACTAAGAGAACGGAACGAGAGAGAGGAAAGATGAAAGAGTTGAACAAACGGAGGAACAGTGAAACCGAAAGGTTAAAAGCGAGGAGCTATAAGAGACGGCCGTTTTCATTAGTAGCTGTAATTTATAGAATCGCAATAAATACTAATCTTGAGGACAAAAAGAAGTCGAAAATAGTAACGAGCGGGAAATCAATTAAGGAACACCGTAATGGACGAAAAAAAAAAGATTTATTCGAACACCCGAAAAACAGGACGGGACAATCGTTCCAAGACTACACGCACGTGTTTTTTTTTTTTGTTTTTTTTTTGCTTGTTTTCTCTCTTTCGTCCCCTATATTATATAAGCTAAAAGTGAACATGTTAACTAAATCCTGCAAGAGGACATTCAAAAACAAAACACTTGATGATGAGATAAAATACTTTCCTGTAGTACAAATATATCTTTCTGTTAATCTGCTGTGTAAATATTAAAGATTAAGTTATTGATTGAATAGCAGGGGGAAAAAAAACTATAGTCGGAGGTAGTGACGTTAAAACGAACTGCAGGTTAAGTGACGTGTGTACACATGCCCTCCATATATACATACAACTACAAATAGATAATAAGTAAATGAAAAATTCCCGAATGTAATCAGCTGGAATTTTAAAAGGACCATTCCCACACTGCTGCACGACACACAGCAACTGGCTCAAAACACCCACAACATGCCCTCCACTACCTGCAGTAGCGGCAACAGCACTTAACGAAGTGACCGACATGTCATCGCTTCTACACTATCTGTTTCTCTCTTTGCCGTTCACTGATGCACAGTTCAGTTATAGAGATGCGAGAGAGATACACCTGGCACCGAATAAGCACCCGCCCAGGCTTTGGCTCACCACGTTTATGTTTGAACACCGATAAAACATGTTTTACACACAAGGTGATGAGTAGGTAGCGGTAGCCAATGACCGCTAATATGTACATAAGTATATACATACATGTATATACACGCAAACACAACACGAAAATATTGTCTGCACATAAAATTGACCGATTTCGATAGCCAAGCCCCACCATATTACGACCGCGTCTATAACAACTTTGCATTTGATCATCCAACCGACAGGAATTTGGTGAAGGAGAGAAAGAAAGCAAGGGGGTTGGCGTGACAAGTGGTGGTGTTAACAAGTCCAGTAAATGTTTAGCTAAACTAATAAGGTGGACAACGGCACATACGAGCAGAAAAAGGTTGGGAAGAAAAAGAAGAGAAAACTTACCAACACATAACTTGTTTAGTACACGTCATTTAATACAGTTGAAACCACTACTGCGAACGGTGAAACATTGATAAGTTGCGTGATTAATATATGCAAATCACACAGGTCAAACTTGAGTTGGGGGCAAATAAGGCGAAGGGAAACAACTCTGGAATGCAATTACACTTTATGGACTGAAGTAAATCTAAGCCTATTTTTATCTTTCAGTTGTTTCAGTCGTTGGTCTGCGGCCATGCTGGGACATAGCTTTGCAAGGGTTTTACTCGAACAAATCAATACCAGTATTTATTTCTTTCCAAACCTGGTACTTATCCTATCGGTCTCTTTTTGTTACGGGCACGCGAACAGACAGATACCGGTTGCCAAGCGTTGGGTGGGGACAAACACAGACATACCTATATACACATATTTGACGGACTTGTAGCTTCTGAGGAAAAAATCTACTCACAAGGCTTTGGTTGGCTCAAGGTTATACTCGAAGGTACTTGCCCAAAGTGCCATGCAGTGGGACTGAACCTGAAACCACGTTATTGGGAAGCAAACTTCTTACCACACAGCCACAATAATACTTTAATTTTAATATTCTAAAGCCGTAAGACAGCATACGTCCAGTCACATTCTTCAAACATTGAGTAATCAGTCTATTATGTAACTGCATATTTTAGCAACTCCGACGAGGAAACCTCTACGTGGACGTTTGACCCGTTAGAAATAGCAGTCAAATTTCCCTCAAACTATTGCCTGCCATGTTATGTAAATTGGATAAGGTGGAAATAATTTTTTGATTATAAGTGTTTACTGTAATAGAGCTGGCCTGGGGTTAATCAAGGGTTATTAAAATGAAATTATTGACATTCACTTAAACTGCCAGATCCCCAAACCTAAAAGTCAACTAGGGAAGCACTTAGCTTCAAGGGCTCAAACACTTACATAACAGGTGAACTTCTCTGAAGACCTTCTGGCATTCAGCTCTCCCAAGAGTTTCTTATTGCCAAATGAGTAAAGAGCGTAAAGACCCCCTTCGGTCATGAATGACCATGGGATTGCACCTAGAAAGTTCCCCTCTAAGGCACAAGTCTAGGCGAGGTTGTTAGTGGAAGACCAGCAGTCACTCATGTATTCCAACCTCCCCTCTTCCCTGTCACCGATATTATCCAAGACAAAGGCTGATGCAGCTTGGCACCAGCGACATCGCAACTCATTTCTACAGCTGAGTGAACTGGAGCAATGTGAAATGAAGTGTCTTGCTCAAGAACACAACACACAGCCAGGTCTGGGAATCAAACTCACTACCTAATGATTGTGAGCCTGATGCTCTAACCACTGAGCCATGCGCTTCCACGTCAAATGAGTGACTTTCAATTAAAATGTCAGATCCCAAAACCTAATACTCAACCAACAAGGACTCAAGGATCCAAACACTTGCATAAGAGGTGGACTTCTTGTCTGAAGATCTGCTGTTCAGTTCTCCCTAGAGCTTCTTACTACCAAATGACTGATTTTCATTTAAACTGCCAGACCCCAAAGCCAGAGTCAACCAGTGAGCTAAGGGCTGGCACACTTGTATAAATGGTGGGATTCTTCTCTGAAGACCTTCAACAGTTCAGCTCTCCCTAGAATTTCTTACTACTAAATGACTAACTTTCATTCAAACTGTCAGATCCTAAAACCTAACAGTCAACCAAGGAGATACTTTATAATGTTTACTTTCACACTGGATACTCAACAATCTTTTCTGGACATAAAAAGTTTTAAAATAATAATAACAGAAGCAAAATTCGTCTTACTGTTCTATCATTTTTCACCATAAAAAAACGAATGTCTCCTCTATCTATCTATCTGTCTGTCTATCTATCTATCTGTCTGTCTATCTATCTATCTATCTATCTGTGTGTGTGTGTACACACACAACTCATTTTGCACACTAAGTTATATGTTTTGCATAATGTGAAACACATGAAAAAGTACATTATATGACTGCTATCATTAAAACCTAAAACCCGGCTGCAACAACATAAACATGCACATTGTCCGAAACAGTAAGAATTCTGTTAAACACAAGGATGGATTTTTTGTTAGTAGAAAAACGGCCTGCCAAGGACTTCTGCCCAGCAAAATTTTCAATCTTTTACTTGTTTCACCGCCTTGAAGAATTTTTAGTTGAATGAATTGACCTCATTACTTAATTTATTTTTTTAACCCTGGTACTTATATTGTATCAGTCTTTTTTTGCCAAACTGCTAAGTTATGGGGACATAAACACACCAGCACCAGTTGTCAAGTGGTGGTTAAGAACAAATATAGACACAAAGACACACACTTATATTACGGGCTTCTTTCAGTTTCCAACCAAATCCATTCACTGAGGCTATAGGAGAAGAAACTTGCCCAAGGTGTCACACAATGGGGCTGAATTTGGAACCATGTGGTTGGGAAGCAAGCTTCTTACCACACAGCCACACCTGCACAATGAAGAAAAAGTTGGCAATTTACCATGAAATCTTCAAATTCTCTTTTTGAGAGAGAGAGAGAAAAATAAAATATCAAAGTCTAGTCCTTGTGGTGTGGTGGCTTATATGCCTCAATGATACTGAAAGCTATGTCAGCAGAGCACAAGCTTCTGATAGGGCTTACCATGCTGGACAGGTCAAAGGCCAAACTTATATGGACCCCATCTTCCCAGAGGTAAAAATAGGTTTGCATAGAGCCATCATCCCTACCTAGAAAGAAACCAAGTGTTACAGAGGCATCGATGACAATTCAAAACCAACAAGACCCAGGAGAAGAAGGCCCTTCCTAAGGAGACCTTGAACACACAAGGGAAGCAGAAAAGAGGACATCCTAAAAACAGCTAAAGGCAAGATAGTGAGGCAGAGTTGAAAAAGTAAAGATCCAACTGGAGAGAAACAGAAAAGACAGCTCAGTGTCAAGAGCAGTGGGGAAAATAGTTGTTGATGGCCTTTGCTTCATAATGAGTGAAGGGCTTAAGAAAAAGTGTGTGTGTGTGTAGAGCATCCAGTCCACTCTGTAAAGTGGTTGGTGTTAGGAAGGGAATTCAGCTGTAAAAACCATGCCAAAACAGACAGTGGAGTTTGGTACAGTCCTCTGGTTTACCAGCTCTGGTTAAACTGTCCATCCCAACCATGCCAGCATGGAAGACAGATATTGGATGATGATGATGATTGTGTGTGTGTGAAAAAAGCAACTGAGAAAAGAATGCAAAGAATAATTTTCAAAAAGCTATTATATTTTTTCAGAGATGATATTCCCAATATTCAAAATTGATCAGTGGATAAGGTCTATCAAGAATATCATACAAAGTAAATGTGGAGCCACATCAGAAAATAGCACTGGACATGGATGTTAAATGGTGATGATGATGATGATACACACACACACACACGCACACATTTGGTATATATCAGAGAGTCCTGGATCAAGCAGTGGTTTTTGTTTTTCTGTCTAATGACAAATGACCGAGACGTTTGGTGATATGCTGTGCTTCAGAAGACCCATCAAGCCAAGTGAAATTATAGTCGTGTCTGGTGTCATGTAACTGGTACCTGTGCCAGTAGCACATAAAAAGCACTCATTACACTCTTGGAGTGGTTGGCATTAGGAAGGGCATCCAGCCATAGAAACCATACCAAATCAGACTGGAACATGGTATAGCCCTACAGCTTACCAGTTTCAGTTACACTGTCTAGCCCATACCAGCATGGAAAACAGATACTAAATGATAATGAGCTATGCCCTCCACAAGGTTTCAGTCAGCCTGGGGCTATAGTAAAAGACACTTGCCCAAGGCACCATGCTGTACGACTGAATCTGAAACCATTGGCTTGGATAACAATCTTCCTTAACAACACATTCATGCCTAAGCCTAAGTATCCAAAATGGTTGGGTGTGATTTGAGGGAGACTTGCCCACTATTTCTAGCAGGTCAAATGACACAGAAGTTCCTAGTAGCTTCTTAGGCCTTACTGCATATTCGCAGAGGTTTTACTGTCTAGCTTGGGTAGTTACCAAAAAAGATCTCCTGGTCATACGCCACAAACATGGCCATCAAAAACTTAGGTGCCGCAGTTTTCATTATATTTGTTGTTTGCTTGATTGCTCAAGTGTTGATCACTTGGATGGTAGAAGGAAGGAGATAAAACAGAAAGCCAGCCACTTGCGATGATTATACTAAACTATTGAAACTGAATATTCTAAATTCCCTATCAATGAATATGTACCATGCCGATTTGAAAATCTCCCTTCTAAGCAAGTTTTAATTATACAACCAGCTTCACCCAGTAGGTCATGAGTCAGGTGAATTAGAGTTGTACGAAAAACAAAATACAGCAGAAATATGTATACACAGACAATAAAAGATACAAACATAGGTATATAACATGTAACTTACATATCAATATTCATACACATATTGGTTTCCAATTTTGGCCCTAGGCCAGCAATTTCGAGGGCAGGATTAAATTGATTATGTCAACCTCAGAGTTCAACTGGTACTTATTTCATTGACCCTGAAAGGATGAAAGGCAAAGTTGACCTTGGTACTTATTTCATCAACACCAAAAAGTTGAACTCAAAATGTAGAGCCAGATGGAACACTGCTAAGCATTTTCTCTAATGTACCAATGATTCTGTCATCTTGCCACCTTATTTAAAGTTTTGATAATGAAAGGGTGCTCCAGCATGGCTGCAGTCAATTGACTGAAACAAGTAAAAGAATAAAAGAATTATATATAAGAAGTAAAAGGGATTAATAAATTCAGGCAGAAATCTTTAAAGCACTCAGTGTTAAATGAATTTGATGAACTATATCCAACAATCAGATACCAATAAATTCAAGTAGAATAAACATCCACAGTATACACACACACACAAGTTGCTTTATCACATTGCCACCAAATTTTTCACTGTTTCTATATTTATACCTGCCTCACAGCAAGGCCTTTCCAAAACAGCATGCATAATTAATAAGCGTTCAGACATGTGGTCACATTTTCTAATTAGTTAAATGAAGTTATCTGTAGTTAATACATTCCTACAATTTGCAAACAATATAAGGGTGAGGTTATGTTTTTTCATCAAGGGGTCAGAATATTTGGAGAAATTAACTAAAAGATTTAAAAATCAGATCATTTTATCTGCATAACTGTGAATATTGTAGTTTAACAATAGAATATTAATGAAGTGGTGGTGAATTTAAATGGAACCACTACATGGAGTAACAACAGTAAATACAGGCAAGTTGGTGAGGAAGCCTCTACATAGATGCTGGACCTACTGAAAGTAACAGCTAAATTTTCCTCAAATCATACATTGTCCTCTTAAGTATAGAAGGAACAGACTTAACAACAGTAAGTTTACTGCCCGAGAACTGTCAGTGAAGTTTCACTCACAAAGATCTGGTCAAACCAAGGCTATGGCAGAAAGCACTCACTCAAAGTATCCTCCAGTGGGATCAAACCTGAAACCATGCAGTTGTGAAGAGGATTTCTTATCCACACAGCCATGCCCACACCCCAAAACAATAATATAGCAAATATAATAGTAAGGAGCTAAAATCAAGAATAATTGGTAAATCATAGAATTCTTGCACAGTCTAGCTAAACTAAAATGGAATAGTTTCTCCAGTGGCATGAACACTTAGGAAAATGGTTACTAATTCATTCAGCTCAAAGAAGACTCACAATGGAATATGACCCCAACATCTGGGTCAGTGCTGCTGCTGAGGAAATTGTAGAGGCATCATTGGACCATGCTATGAAGGTCAAAGAGAGGGAAGAGTCATAGCACAAATGATCAAAAACAGAGTTTATCTAGATGAGATGTAGTTTGGTTTGAACCCAGCAGAAGTATCACAAATGTTATCTTCCTAGTGAGACAACTACAGGTGAAGTACTTGGCTAAGATTAAACCACTGTACTTGGCATTTGTTTACTTGGAGAAGGCCTTTGACACAGTGCCACGTTTAATAATTTGGTGGTCACTAAGAAAACTAGGTGTCGATAAGTGGCATGTGAGTGCTGTACATACTATGTACAAGGTGCAGTAAGTAAAACAAGAGTCAGCAATTAGTTCGGCGATGAATTTAGCATGAAGGGAAAGATCAATCAAGGTTCAGTCCTTAGCCATCTACTTTTCATCACAGTCCTCCTACACACCATCAAAGAGAAGCTTAAAGTTGAATGTCTATAGAAACTCTTATATGCTGATGAACTAGTTCTCACAGCTGAATTTATAAGGGAATTAGAGAAGAATTTCCAGGTATGCAAGCTCAAGGTAGAATCAAGAAACTTGAAGGCAAGCAGCAAAATCTAAGGTGGCTAACAATTAAAAAAGACAGAACTTTGGTATCTTCAAGGAAATAGCTTTGCTTGATATGTTGAAAAGTTGTAGGCATAAACTTTATATGCTGTCCCCAGTGTAAGTTGTGGACACAAAAGAATCACAGATAGGTAAACTCCATATGTGGCAGACACACTACATACCAAGACCACACCAGAAATAAATTCTCTTAAAAGCTTGGCTGGTTCACCAGAATTAATCGATGGCTTCTGTTACCCAGGTGATGTAATTAGCAGGGGAGGTGGTTGTTCAAAAAGTATAGTAGTCAGGGTAAGAATGGGTTGAGAAAATGTTCAGAGAGCTATTACCACTTCTACTCTCAACAACTCATTTCTGGCCTCTCTACTGTTATCGCTCCTTTTCCTGTTCCCTTCTTTTGTCTACATGCCTTAGGTTACTAAGTACTCTAATGTTGATTCCATGACAGAATACACCCAATAGACTCTGTAAAATGGTTGGTGATAGGATGGGTATCCAGCCATAGAAACCATGTTTAATGACATTTGAAATCGTGTCTAAGGACACCAGTCTATGAGAGCAGTAGCTCTTCATAAGAAGTGACTTGTTGATATTCCATCCAATCCATGCCAGCAGAGAAAGTGAACATAAAATGATAAAGATGATAATGATACCAGCACCACCTGAGTGATTGGCATGCATTTGTCCACTAACTCACACTGACCTCTAACCTACAGATGTACTGTCTCTTCAGTGTCTTTCCTACAACCACCATGGCCCTGGCTGGACTCATGCCACCTCTTCCTAACTCCATCCAGCTCACTTGCCTTGTCACCAATACAGTGTCCCTCTCTCAGGCTCTACACTACCTAACCCCTGTGCCCAATCTTTCCTTTCCACTGTTATTCTTCCTTTGTCCAGGTTTTTCTTGCAGTTGTCTGGAATATCATTAACCACATCAGTTTCACTGGTATCTGGAGGTTTGTGAAAGTTATTGGCAGAGACTACAACCATAAATTTTTTTTTTCAATTTTTTTTAATGTATTTGAACAAAAACAGGTTGTAAATAAACATTAGACATTATAAGTATTGATTTCAGACAGAATACAGCAACTAACTTACTTTGTGGACTCAAACCATTTTCCAGTCTCAAACTGGTATTTATAATGTCAAATATTATTTACATTAGAATTTTAGCAATTCCATTATAAGAATAGCCTGGCTTCTTTATCATTACCATTTAATGTTTGCTGTTCATGCTGGACAGGTTGGATGGATCTGACAAACCAGAGAACTGTGTTGAGCACCAGTCTTTACTTTGGCATGGTTTCTACACTGGATGCTCTTCCAAATGCCAATCACTTCACAACACTGGTGAGGTCACCAAGTAACTGAGTGAAAGTGTAGTAGAGAGGGAGGAGGCCTTATGGCAAGTGTTGAGAGTATCATACCCTAACATTTTGAGGAAAAGTTCCTATTGGATGATTAATTATAGGTAACAGAATCCTTTCAGGGTCAATAAAACAAATACCACTGGGTAAGCACTGGGGCTGATGTTATTTACTATCCCCTTACCCCAAAATTTCTGGCCTTGTGCCTGTAGTGGAAAGAAATATGTATTCCAGCAAAAAAAGAAAGAAAACAGAAAAAAAAAGGAAAACAAAATCATTATTTTGCTAAAAACCTTTTCCAGATTCTTGATTATTTTGAAAATCTATTGAAACCATAGCCAGGCTATTCTTAAGAAAGAACTGCTAAGGTTTTAATAGCATTGAAATATTATACATCCTGCATTCTGAACATCATCCCTTACTATCTTATTTTCCACTAATGCCCCTTTTCCCTAAACACCCTCTCATATCTAGCTTCAATGAATCCACACCTCACCTTTCTTTGACTCTCTTTCTCTCTCTCTCTCCCTCTCACTGTTTCCACACCTACATTTCTCTGACCTCTGTCACTGTGCACTAATGATTGTACAAGCTCACCACTTTAATAATAATAACAATAGTTTCAAATTTTGGCACAAGGCCAGCAGTTTTGGGAGAGGGGTAAGTTGATTAAATAGACCCCAGTCTTTACATTCTGAGTTCAAATTCCACATCCCTTTGGAGCACTGAGGTCAATGCAATCAACTTACCCACTCCTCTGAAAATGCCAGCATTGTGCCAAAATTTGAAACCAATAATAACTTAGTATTTTCTCTAGCATGCTAGTGGTAAAGGATTGTGGGATAGCAAGACAGTACCAAAGGTGAGTAGGGTAACAACATGAAAAAATAAAAATAAAAAATAGGTGGGTTGGGGCTCTAACATGACTGGAGGTGAATAACTGGGTTAATAGGTCATTAGCAGAGAGAATATCTCTGTAAGAAAATATTTAATTGTACAAAACCTATTATCCCAGTGTTGTTGTTGTTACTTCAAGTGTAATGACACATTTTACTACTGATATACTGTTAAAAGAAACAAATAACTATTATAAATATATATTATTGTTGTTGTTTTTTGATGAATGGAAGTGGGAAGGGTACTTTAGAAGACAATTCATCTGAATGCTCATAAGCCAATATTGCATAGAACTCAAAGTGCTAGAAACAACAGCCATATATTCCTCAATCTCTCCAACCTTTTATTGTCTTAAAATCAGAGAAGCTAATGGGGAGAGAGAGAAAGACAGGGGGAGGAGAGGAGGACACAGAGAAAGAGCAAGAGATAAGAAGAAGGAGGGGGACAGAGAGAGAGAGAGAGACAATGCCTCTAAGATATTGTAGTCAGAGGTACACTGAATAAAGGATTTGATGGTCATGTTTGGAATACGTTTAACCGTAAATGTGCTCAATCAGAGTTGACCTACCTAGAGCTATACAGCAACAACAATTGAAAGATCATTGTATATGTTCAAATATACGTGAGTGTCAGAAAAGAGGTGGCAGTGAGTGGCTGTGTGATGTTGGTTTGCTTTGGCAATTGGACACCCGTCAAGTAAGTCAAATAACAAAGAGAAAAGCATACACCTCACAACTCGCCATCACATCTTTTAATCTTTTTAATCTGAGAGTAAATGAAAGAAACCAATAGAATAGGTACCAGATTTTAAAAACAATATAAATGAAAAGAAGCTTGCTTCCCAACCACATGGTTCTGGGTCCAATCCTACTGTGTGACACCTTGGGCGAGTGTCTTCTACTATAGCCTCAGGCCAACGAAAGTCTTTTGAGACAGTGCCTCAAAGTGTTTTAGCATGACAATGGTTCTATGACTAAAGCAAGTTAAAGACAATTAAATAATCCTAAATACATAAAACAATTCAGACATATGAGTGAATAAGGAAATCCCTTGTCTTCTCCCTAGAATTGCATCTTACCATTTTAATTAATGGTTCCATTCAATATTATTCTATCTTCAACTTGTTTCAGTCATTGGACTGTGGCTATGCTGGGGCATTGCCTTGAAGAGTTTAGCCAAACAAATCAAAATCTTACACTTATTTTCCTTCTTTTTCTGAACTGCATAGCTATGGGGATGCAAACAAGCCCTTATCGGTTTCAAATGGTGGTGGGAGACAAAGACACACTTACATATATGATGGGCTTCTTTCAGTTTCCATCTACCAAATCTACTCACAAGGCTTTGGTTGACCAGAAGCTATTGTAGAAGACACTTGCCCAAAGTGTTGCACAGTGGGACCGTCATCATCCTCATTGTCATTAAACACCCACCTTCCATGCTGGCACAGGTGGGGCGGTTTGACAGCAGCTGGCCAAGCAGGAGCCTGCACCAGACTTTGGCAGGGTTTTTACGATTGGATGCCCTTCCTAACACCAACCACCCAGCAGAGTCGACTGAGATCTTTTGACATGGCACAAACACAGGCGAGGTTAGTTTTGGCAAGATTTTTACAGCTGGATGTCCTTCCAAACACCAACCACTTTACAGTGTGGACTGGATGCTTTTTATGTGGCAGTCCACACCTGCACCTGTAACATTTCTATTTCTGAACTAGTTACTACATGCCTAACAAGCTATGCTGTTGACCATATTTCAACTGATGAAAGCTATAAAAAAAAAGATTTTCTAAGAGATCTCCTTTGCTTGCTTGGTCATAGAATGATGCTAGCAAATCCCTAATAATTTTCCTAACCACATATTTAATGTAGTCATTTCTGATGTTAATAAGTAAAATCACAGTCTTCCACATATACAGGTTTGTTCTTCAGGGGCTGGTACTACTAAAAAAAGTGCCAGTGCTGCATTAATGCACAAGTGCCGCTGCTACGTAAATGCACTCATGCCAGTGGCACATAAAAAGCACCCAGCATGTTCTGTTAAGTGGTTGGGGTTAGGAAGAGCATCCAGCCGTAGAAACCATGCTGCAACAGGCAGTTGCAGTTTGGACAGCTCCCATCCAAACCATCCAACCCATGCCAGCATGGAAAGAAGACGCTAAACAATGATGATAATGATGATGAATACTTTTGAAAATAATTATACTCGCCTTTTTATTAACACAAGGAAATGGTGAGGCATATTAAATGATGCAATCAAAATGCATTTGACATTTCTTTCATTCCCTCTGCAGGAAAAAATTCACAACAAATTCCGATATAATAGTATAATCTTAATCTACACCTTCTGAAATGCATTTGTAGAAAATTTCATTAAAAACTATCCATTTTTCAGAAAGTGATGAGGAAACGAAGTCGCAGGGGATGACACCTGTGTTATACCTCCAGGCTGAATTATCTTGTATCTAAAATTATATTTCGGAAAAAAGCAAAAACAATACGGGAGTAATTTGAGGACACTTTAGGCTGCTGTTTCTACCGATCGCGTTTGCAATGACAGCAAGACACACGAGGTAAGCAGACGTAAAGTTTACATTATGACCTTATGAGAGTGCAAAACCGGGAGAAATCACTGAACATTAAAGACAGTCAGAGTTATCTACCTTGAAAATACAAAGAATATGCCTAAGTACATAATGAGTTATCTGCCGTTGTATAACAGCAACTCGTGCAGTTGCTTGAGAAAGAGAGAGAGCGGTGGGGAGCGGTACAGTTGTAATTTCAACAGTATGTTCATAAAGTTTAGTATGTCGCTAAAATACCAACATTGGTGAGTGTGAGGACGTGTATGTATGTGTAATGAGAGGGAAGGAGAGTAAAAAGGAGGAGGTAAGAAAACAAAGAGGAAAAGGTGAGAGAGGGGAGAGATACCGAAAGGAAAGCGAGAGAAGGAGGAAAGTACAGAGAGAGTCCTGTGTGTGTGTGTGTGTGTGTGTGAGTGCAGGTCTTTGTGTTTCTTTGTCCCCCACCACCACTACTTAACTACCAGTGTTGGTTTGTTTATGTCTCCATATTGTTTCAAGAAAAGAAACTGATAGGCTTTAAAAGTAAGTGCTGGGGTTAATTTATTTGACTAAAACCCTTCAAGGTGGTGCTCCAGCATTGCCGCAGTCCAATGACTGAAACAAACAAAAAGGTTTACGTTTAATATTTTCAATTTCTTTGGCAAGTACAAGAGCCTCAAGAAACTATTCCAAACAAACAACTTTTTTGGTGTTGTTTTGATCTTATTCCAGACGTCTTTTGATCTTATTCTATATATACTCTGATCTTGTTTTGATCTCAAATTATAAAAGAGCGATTGGTACATCTTGGCTTCTGTTAAGTGTAAGCATTTTGGTCATAAACAAACAGGATATTCTCGTTATTTGTAACATTTGAATACACACAGGATGAGATATGCAATGAAGCACAAGAACAAGATAAAAACATATATATATATACATACATGTGTATATGAGTGTGTGTGTGTGCATATATATATGTATGCACATATACTTAATATACATACATACACACATATATGCACACACACACACACACACACATATATAATGTATCTTGTGTGTACAAATAGATGTATAACTGCTGCTAAGTTTAGAGCTCCATGTAGATTGTCGTCCAAGCAGCTACTACACTTTGTTGTATTACTAGTTATGATATACAGAACAAATGTAGGAGAAATTATAATAAACACAAGTTTATATAATAGTTTCTATGTACGTTTCAGCACTGAGGTTGCTTGGAACCTTGCACTGGATGTTCCAAGGAACTACAAAGGTGGAACATACATAGGAACTATAATATAAACGTGTGTTCATTGTAAATTTTCTTTTATATATATATATATATATATATATATATATATCATGGTCTCTTCTATCATTAGGTGATGTATGAGAGCTCTGAAATTTCTTGCTGAACAACCAAAGAGATGGTTTGTTGATAGTGATCAGAATGTTCACATAATCCCACTCCCTCCATCAAATTGACATCACCTGTACAGGTGCACGATGTGCCACATGACAGATGACAAAATGTTTGCAGAGCAACAAGAAATGAAATGTTATTCTGAAGAACACAATGCAACACCTAGTCTGGGAATTGAGACTATAATCTTGAAATTGTGATTGCAACACCCTAACCACTAAGCCATACACCTAAATAGGGTGTTCAGGCTAAATTTGACAGTTTACATAAAAGGAAAAAAAAAAAAAAATACAATATCTTAGTAAAAAATTAAAATATTTTTAAAAAATCAAAAATATCAACTAGATTATGGCTGGGAGATAACAGCTTAACTCTAAGTAGCCACCTTCAGCTTCCACCACTCAAGATGGCTCTTGGAATCTAGTGCATATGTTCCTCACTGAGAATATCTTCAAATATCTACCTGATCTTGGCCACCAGCTTGAGCTCAGTATTGCAGGCAGAGCTCTTGGTCTCTTTTTGAAATGCGCCCCACACATAGTAATCCATGGGATTACAACTGGGGCAACTAGGAGGTCAGAAATTGGGACAAGTGAAGTTGTAGAAATTCTCTGATAACCACTTCTGACTCTTTCCAGAGGTATGGCATTGAGCTGAATTCTGCTGTCACACATATGACCTTCCAGCCAGGGATTGAAGCAGTCTCCACATAACTGTCTGAATCGAACCTGTGGTCCTGTTCATCAGTTACTGGATGAATTCTGACATGCAAATACAGTCAGAATGCCTGCTGTGTCCCTTCCTATTGGCCACGGCTTTGTAGTCTCTATCGCAGCTGTCCATGTCACATCTTACAGTCTTTACAGTGTTCACCTAACATCAAATAGCAGTCGTGATATTGGTATTTTGATACTCAGCATGGATTATGATACAGGTATCTCTTTTACAATATTCAGATGGCATCCAGCCCTCCATGTCAGCTTTTTCTTAATTACAACTTTAATCTTAATACTCTACAGTGCTGTTGACTGTTAACCAATACATCAAGATGTTCTTGAAAAAATATAAAATCATCAAATTTATCCCAAACACCATGTATGTATATACATAGATGCACACAAACCCAGTGGTACAGACATAGATATAGAGATATACATATGCAAACATGGGTACAAACTTAGACACACACACACACACAAATACATATGCATGCATAGATACATATTATATATATATATAAATATATGCGCATATATATATATATATATATATATATATATAT
>NC_069005.1:19107225-19111122 GCF_001194135.2 Octopus bimaculoides | reverse complement strand
ATATATATATATATATATATATATATATATATATACACACACATATATATATATATATATACATGCATACACATGCATTGTGTATAATCCATGAAGCCTTTACAAAAAAAAAAAAAGAATCCCTACCTAGACCACATAAATCAATCTTAGAATTATATGTTTCTATGGGTGCAGGTATGGTTGTGTGATTAAGAAGTTTGCTTCCCAACCACATGGTTTCAGGTTCAGTTGCAACTTGGTAAATCATCTACTATAAGTCTAGGCCAAAGCCTTGTGAGTGGATTTGGTAAATGGAAATTGAAAAAAAACTTGCCAAGTTACTGCACCCTGCATTATGGGTCACTAGACCTGCTAGAAACAGTAGCCAAATCACTTTCTAGTCTTAAATAAGGATAGGTCATTATACAATGAAATCCAACTTAAACTTTAAAATGATGAATAAGGTGTTACATGTGAAATGCCTATCACATATCTACTCTATGAATATCTACCTGGGGCTAAACATCAACAAATAGTTATATTAATAAAGTGTCCTGTGCACAATGAACAGCAAGAATCAAAACAATGACTTGCATACAAGGGGGTACTGAAAAGCTCCTGGCTTTGGGTGAAGAAAATACAGGAGGATCAGTTAATTACAATTTTATTTAACATATTCCCCTCTCAGATTCACACACTTATTTCTGTGGTCCTTCAGTTTTTCTAAGTCCTGTAAAAGAACTCGGAAGGTTGGGCCTCCAACCAGGCCTTTTGTGATACTCTTAAAGCTAGGAGCTTTCCAGCACCCCCTCGTATCTCTTCTTAATACATTTTGGCAGATTCAGGTGTCAATATGCTAATCCCTGTTGTGTTTCATCACAAGAGAACAACTTCTTTACAATGAATAGGTGTTTATAACACACTTGATTCATTAGTACAAGGGATTCTCAGACAACCAGGGTTTCAACACCAGTGTGTCTTGTGTGCTGGAAAATATTAAGAATAAATATGTGAATCATCATTTTGAATCTCGCTTTCCACCATACATATGATTTAGTATTGGTTGGCAGATATCAGTACCAACCAATAAACAGTTTTGTTTGCTGAAGTTATAAACAAGACCATTGACTCTCGATAGATTCATTGCTCCAGAGGTGCTTCTGGCAAATGAGATACAATGATATTGAAATACTGGTTGTCCTAGAATTCCTTGTAATCATCATCATCGTTCTCCTCTTTCAATATAGTTGAACCACCAATCCCAACCAGTTGGGATTCACAGTACAGTTTGTACAATTTATCCTTTTGATTGCTGAATACAAAACCTGGCTCATGAGACCTCAGTTCGGATGATTTTTCTGAGTCACCATCTCACCCTTGTATACCAGTCTGTCACAAAATTACTCTTTACAGCTGAGTGCAACGGAACAACATGAAATGAAGTGTCTTGCTCAAAAACACAACATACAACCAGTCTGTGAATTGAAACCATGATTTCAGGATCATGAGTGCAACGCCCTAACTAGAAGGCCACGCATCTTCACACATTATAGGATGACCATTGACTCCTATGAGTTCCTGCACCCTTTGAGGGGTTTTGTTTCTTTTTTTAGTCCTTCACAATGTCCAAATAATCACCCTCCTCACTACAGGTAACCCAGGACAACCCTTGTACTAATGAATTGAGCATATCATGAACACATAATCATCATACAGGAGAAGCTGTTCACCTGTGATTAAATACAACAGTGATTAACATACTCACATTTGAATCTGCTGGAACATATTGCTTTCAAATTTTGGCACAAGAATGGCAATTTCAGTGGGAGGGGATAAGTTGATTTCATCAACCCCAGCGCTCAGCTAGCACTTACTTTATCAACCCCGAAAGGATAAAATGCTACGCTGACCTTGGTAGAATTTGAACTCAAAATATAAAGACATATGAAATGCTGCAAAGTATTTTGTCCAGCATGCTAGTGATTCTGCCAGCTTGCTGCCTTAATATGCCAGAACATATTAAGAATATATATGCAAGTTATTGCAGAATCGTTAGCACACTGGGCAAAATGCTGCTAAGCATTTCGTCCATCCTTATGTTCTGAGTTCAAATTCTGTCGAGTTTATTATTAGCTATTGGTTATTAACTACTTTTCTTTTAGGCCTTGGCATGTCAGATTCTAGGGTCACCAGAAATAGTTTTAGTTAGCTTCATTGACACCCCATTCTCTTTATTCACATGGTTTATTTTCTATGTCTGTTCTATGTCCCCTACCACCCACAACACTATCTTCCTTTAATCATCATCATCATTTACACTGTTCGTGTTCCAGTTGCTTCTTCTGTTGAGGCTATTGCTAGTACTATTATTGATATCTTTTTTCTATAAGTGTTATTATTATTATTATCATTTTCAAGGTGGTCAGCTGGCAGAATCGTTAGCACACTGGGCAAAATGCTGCTAAACATTTTGTCCGTCTTAATGTTCTGAGTTCAAATTCTACCAAGGTTGACTTTGCCTTTCATCCTTTTGGGGTTGATAAAATATGTACCAGGCTTGATGTAATCGACTTAGCTCCTACACCAAAACTGCTGGCCTTGTACCAAATTTGTTAAACGAATATTTGTATTAGGAACCCATAAAGACACAAATGCCAAAATAAGCTTCAGAGAAATTTGAACTCCAAAATATGAAATGCCAAAACTAAATATTGTTGCGTTTTTATATAATCTGATACAACCATTTTTGGTAACCCACCATAAATTTTTAGAAAGAAATAGATTTAATATGAAATGTATCATGGTAATTGAAAACCCTACTGCTAAATCTGCATCAATTACATGGAATTTTTTAGTGAGTTAGTACTTAAGTACATTATTTACATTGGATGGATATTTGTCCTCATCTTGTTTGTTGTTAACACAACGTTTTGGCTAATATACCCTCCAGCCTTCATCAGGTATCTTGGGGAAATTTCAAATTTGGGTTCTCATTCCTAAGGTATTTTTCGATGTCGTTGTTGTTATTATTATTATTATTCAGGTCACTGCTTGGAATCAAACTCGGAATCCGTGCTCTTAACCCCAAGATTCCGAGTTCGATTCCAAGCAGAGACCTTAATAATAATAATAATAATAATAATAATAATAATAATAATAATAACAACAACAACATCAAAAAATACCTTAGCAATGAGAACCCACGTTTGAAATTTCCCCAAGACACCTGAAGAAGGCTGGAGGGTATATCAGCCGAAACGTGTTAACAACAAACAAGATGAGGACAAATATCTGTCAAATGTAAATAATGTAAATAATGTACATAATTCCTCATCTCTTAAATATAGAACAGTACTTAAGTACTTTTAGGTTTTCAATTACAGTTTTATACGGTCTAGCAGTCATGGTAGCAAGAGTTGCTTCTGAGATTCCTGCAATCCACAGACACATAAAGAGAGACAGAGAGACACGTGTAGATAGAAAGGCAGAAACACAGAGGGAGAGACGGTCAGAGACAAAGAGAAATAGGGAGAGAGAGGGAAAGAAAGAGAGACAAAGAGAAGACATGAGAGATAAACAGAGAGAGAAAGAGAGATAAACAGAGAAGGTGTGAGAGACAAAGAAAGAGAAAGACACACACACACAGAAGGTATGAAAAACAAAGAGAGACAGACACACACACACACACAGAAATAGAGAGAGAGGGGGGGGGAGATATGGAGAGAGAGAGATGGAGGGAGGGGGAGAAAGACAGAGAGTAAAACCAAAAGACAGAGGGAAAAAGTGGTTTGACATTCCATTATTTCTATGCATTTGAGGCTCTCAGCCAACACCCATCCAACAGATGATTTTAAACTGAATATGAACCACATCAAACTCACTAGACTGGGATAACTTATCCCACTTTCTATGACTAAA
>NC_069005.1:19099259-19106326 GCF_001194135.2 Octopus bimaculoides | reverse complement strand
GGGTGGGTGGGTAGATATTTAACATCACGACTGGAATAACAATGAAATTTAATTTCACACTTAAAGGATTAATTGAATTAATCATCATCATTTTACCATCCACTCTTCCATGCATTGGAGGGTGGGAGGCACCACACTGGAGAGTGGGAGGCACCATATTGGAGGGCAGGAGGCACCATATTGGAGGGCAGGAGGCACTACAATGGATGGTAGGAGGCACTGCACTGGAGGACAAGTGGTATTCATATACAGAATCATTATCATCATTGGCCGTCTATTGATATCAACAATGGCTGTCTCTACATAAAAATCACAAGTCAGAAACATCAGAAGTTGATTAGTCACCTTCTCAGGTTCCTGTTGTAAGCTGCTAAAATCTAGCAGTAGATATCAAGTTTAATCACCTCAAGTTGTGTTTAATGATATCCTTGTGTATCAGTTGGTAGTGGTGGGAGGTCTACCCTGGTTTCTCACACTGCTACACTACTAGCCAGCTGTAAGTAGAGTATCTGTCTGGGTGATCCTACTTTCCTCCATTCTTTGGGTAAGACCAAGCCAACAGAGATTTTTTTACTGCACCAACATCTTTTCCATGTTAAGGAGCTTAGTTTTCTCTAAGATGATGATGTTCCTGACCCTGTCTTTCCAAGTGAGGTTCATGATCTGCTGCTTAGTATACTTCACATATTAATTGGACTGTAATGTGTTTGCTATTCCACGTCACTCTCTAAACCTTTCGAACACAAGGTGGCCTTGTTTATCCTGCAGTCTAGTTCTTCACCAACTTCCCTTTACCCATCATTAATGATTGCATCACTCTGATAGGTAAAGGGGTTTGCTTCTACCAGATCTTGATCATTTACTGAAGATGGGTTCAGGTCATGCTACTTTGTTCAATCAATCATTCTTCGATGCAGATGAACAACCAATCAGGCTTCATAATAGAAGTTGTACTATTCATCCTTTTAATCTCTGAATACAAAATGTGGTTAGTGAGACCTCCATCTGGGTGATTTTCCTGAGTCACCATTGCACCCTTGTATAGCAATCCACCACAAGGCCATCCATTTACAGCTGAGTGGACTGGAGCAACGTAAGTGTTTTGCTCACAAACACAATGCATGACTGGTCTGAGAGTCGAAACCACAATCTTGTGTTCATGAATGCAACGCCCTAACCACTAGGCTTCACACTTTGGCTGATAGAAAAGTTCCATATATTAATATTTATGGTGAACTTTGTGGCTTCACCACTAAAAGTATCCACATTTTTCAAACATGCATGGTTTTAGTTTTGTTTTTGAAGTATTATTCATCTTTCAATAAAACAAATTCAAGTCAAGCACTGGATCATGTTAAACATTCAAATAATGGGATGTTGTGTCCCTCCCACCAAAATTTCTCACCCTATATCATCTATATCTATACTATAATAAAGAAAGCTGCTAATTAGTTATTATTATGTAGCTTTTACTAAAAGAAAGCAATTATTAAAGTCTACACTGTCTAGAAAATTCTTTAAAATTTTAATTTTAATATATTTTTATCAAAATTATTATTGAAGATTTCAACTACACAATCCAATTGCAAAACTAATTTTTATTCAATGTGGAAGCAAGGTCTGGAAGTGAAGGGCCATAGAGTTAACTTAGCAAAAACCAAAGTCTTAATAAGTAGGAAAGCAGACAAACCACAAATCCCTTCAGGTAGATGGCTCTGCTCAATCTGTAGGAAAGGCAGAGGTAGAAACTTCATTAGATGTACTCATTGCAAGCTATGGACACATAAGAAGTGCAGCAATATCAGAGGAAGATTAACTGGGAAAATAGTTTTTGAGTGTGGAAGGTGTACAGGTAACATAAACACTGAAAATGTACAGAAAATAGACTCCATCGACTGCCGGTGAGGTAAGCTAGAGTTAGTTGTTAGATTCCATTATTTAGGCAACCAATTCAGCAGCAGAGGTGGTTGCTCCAAGAGGGTAACTGCAAGAATAAAAGCTGGGCAAAGTTCAGAGAGCTCCTACCCCTGCTGGTAACAGAGAGCCTCTCTCACAGAGTGAAAGGCAGATTGTTTGATGCCTGTGTGTGAACAGCTATGTTACACGTCAGTGACTGCTGAGAACATGCATAAGCTTGAAAGAAATGAAGCTAGTATGCTTCACTGGATGTGCAATGTCAATGTGCATGTATGACAGAATGTAAGCATCTCAAGAGACAAATTAGGCGTAAGAGGCATCAGGTGTGGTATGCAAGAGAGACGACTGCACTGGTATGGTCATGTGACACGTATGGACAAGGACTGCTGTATAGAGAAGTGCCGATTTCTAACTGTGGAGGGAACCTGTAGTAGAGGTTGACCCAGGAAGACATAGGATGAGGTGGTGAAGCATGATCTTCAAACATTAAGCCTCTCGGAGGCAATGACTAGTGACAGACCTTTGGTGATATGATGTATTTGAAAAGACCTGTGAAACCAAGTGAAATTGTAGCCATGACTAAGCTGGTATCATGTAACTATCACCTATGCCAGTGGCATGTAAAAAGCACCATTCAAGTGTTGGGCCTTACAGAAGCAATGTGGCCAACACTGGTGTCACATAACAGGCACATAAAAACACCTAATACACTCTCAGAGTGGTTGGCATTAGGAAGGGCATGTCAAACCAGACTGGAGTCTGGTGTAGCCCATCAGCTTGCCAGCCCTGGTCAAACTGCCTAACCCATGCCAACATGGACAATGGATGTTAAATAATGATGATAATGATACAACATGATCATATTATACTGTGAGACAGCATTTTTTAACTTCTCCATTTATACTGCTGAAAATATAAAGATTGCCTAAATATTTGCAATGCTACTTTCTACAAGTTATAATCTTAAACCAGCATCATCCAAACTACACTGATTCTAGTATTCTTTCATATCTGTCGGGTGTTGTTGAAGAAACAGAAAGCTAAATAAGTGGTTTAATTTACTAACATCAGTTGTACTAAATACAAACCTATTTTATAAATGTCCTGTTCACGATGTTGTATTACACTGACAAGGACACCCTATGATACAAACAACCACTTAAACAATGCATTAGATGTCTGAGATATGTTCAAATACTTAAATAAAAACCTGACAGTCACAAGGTTTTTCTCACAGTAACATAAAAATGTGTTATAATGTATTCTTATAGAATAGTGTCAAAAATTATCTAAGGTGCCTAAAAACTGAAATTTTCCAGATGTTTATGTTTGAAGCCTCATAAATTACAAGTCTACAAAAAAAAAAAAAAAAGAAAATTAACTGTGAATGTGTTACTACTGTTGTTGTGTGTGCTTATAACACTGTGTAACACAATTTTTGTCCTTGGGCAACAACTGGTATTTCCTATTTGCTTTTCCCTAGAAAGTATGAAATTTTGCTTTTGTTACATTTATTCAAACCACAAAGAATTCCTCTCAACACATGGCTATGATGCTCCCCTACTACTCCTTCTCATGATCAGAGATGCACATACTGTCAGCCACTAAGTGGTTATGGTCAAGCAACTGACAAGCAAATCTGTGGTATTGAGCAGAATATTTGCTGTAATATATTTCTGCTTCAATAACTCAGTGCTGAATTTGTCTGAAATGTAATGGAAAATAGGTGAGTTTCAAAGCATTGATGCTCAGGTCACAAAAGCAAAGTCTGAAGGGAATAGTAGTGATTTCCTTTGATTTCTGTTTAGAAGTAAGTAGCAAATAACACTTACTAACAAAAGAAAGAAAAAATTTTTTTAAACAAAAATTTTGTTACACATTGTAATTTATATGAATACATGTCGAATACTTTGGAGGAAAATAACTCGCTGAGACTACTTATGAGGTATCCCATGGGACAGAGAGAAAAACAGAAAGGGAGTCTGTATACGATAGCAGGTTCTTCATATCCAAAAAGAGCAATACACTCTCAAATGGATATGTAAACTGATACTAGATGCTGCAGAATTTGTGATTGGTATTTTCTTCCAGTTTGTGATTGGTATTTTGTATCTAGGTAGAGTCGTTGTGCCAATATAACAACACATGCACTGGTTCAATTCCACTCCTTTAACATTAGTCAATTGGTTATATATCTATCCAACTAACTAATCGTTTGTTTAATTTCTTCATTAAACAGTCAATTGTTTGTTTTGTTTTGTATTTGTCAAAATTCTTTCATTGCTATTTGCAACCTTTTCTGTGACTTCTCTCTCAGTCCATTACAGAGGCCACATTTGTGTGTCTAAGGCCTTGTTGTTTGTATGTACTAAGTAGTTTTAAAGTGAGTCAGTCTGCACAATACACTCCCACTATTTAGACTTGGAGGTCTGACCACAGTGGCTCAGTGGACTAAGACAGCTGCAGTGACCAGCAAGCTGCATGTTTTACATTGGAGTAGCCCTCTAGGTGGATTGCCTTACAAAGTTGGAGAGCTCCATCTACCATGGAGTTGCTGGAAGAATGTCAAAGAGGGCACCAGACCCCCTGAGGGACTCCACTCTTTGATTTAAAGTTGCAGTTGACTCCCCTTGCCCTTTCCCTTCCCAAGGCACTCACAAGGGAGTGAAGGTTTACACCTGGGGTTTCTTCCATAACATGCTAATTAATCCATAGCTGGGACCCTGACAGGTGCTACTACTCCAGGTCAAAGTAGACCTGGGAACAATAGTGGCTAAGACGTGGTTCCACCCTCCTCCAAACCCTGAACCAGGGATCCACTACCAGATGCAGTTTAACCCTTTAGCATTCAGATTATTCTTTTAAAAGTGAAGGTGCATAGCTTGGTGGTTAGGGTATTCAAATTATGATTGTAAGGTCGTGAGTTCAATTCCCAGCAATGTATTGTGTCCTTCAGCAAGACACTATTTCAAGCTCCAGCCCATTCAACTGTCAAAAAATGAGTTGTACCTGTAATTCAAAGGGCCAGCCTTGTCACAGTCTGTGTCACGCTGAATCTACCTGAGAACTACGTTAAGGGTACATGTGTCTGTGGAGTGCTCAGCCACTTGTGCGTTGATTTCACGAGCAGGCTGTTCCATTGCTCAAATCAACTGGAACCCTTGTCGTCATAACTGGTGGAGTGTCAGTTTATTCTGTTAAATGTAATGCTTATTTATTCACATCATGCCAGCATGGAAAATGTATATTAATTGATGATGATGCTTGTTTTGAATTAATCATACATTATCTTGTAGCTTCAAGAATTTGATGATGTGGTTGTTTATTTTTAGAATGATATTGTAGGTTAGGTATGAGAGGTCCAATCTGGCCAGTTTGAAATAAAACTGGCAGAATATTTTGGCCTGATGTGGCCAGTTTGAACATGAAAGGGTTAAAGTCATACTCAGATCAAAGTATGAATACACACAATTTGTAACAGAACAACACTGAAATGTATTTCTTAGTATTTTAGTAAATAACTTTTTATTTATCATTAACTATTATCTGATGTGAAATTTCATCTATATAACTCCAGCATTCTGCCTACTGCAGTCTATGTAAGCAAAACATGGGAGAGCACAGAAAGGGTGGATAGAAAACTAAATATATTCCATCAAAGGTGTTGGAGAATGATCCTGAGGGTTAATTGGCAGGACTGTGACATAAATGAGGAGATTCTGAGAAGGGCAAGGTCACAAACACTTCAAGAGATTATAGCAGTGTTAGTTCTGCCTGGCTGGCCATGTTCTCCATCTAGCCCAGGGTCCATATGTCCCTTGGGGGTCCATTTAAGATTTTGTTGTTAAAATTTATGTGCAATAAACTGGTTATACTTCTCTAAGACACAAAAATATTTTAATATTTTTGTTATACAATTCCTAATAATAATTATTAAAATATAATACAATTTCTTAAAACATTGAATAGCAATAGGGGTCTAGTAGAGTAAAATAAGAATCAAAGGAGTCCATAGATAAAAAATGGTTGAGAATCCTTGATCTAGCTGATCAATAGCACCAGAAAATAGCCATGATTTGAGTACCACCTGACAGCAGGTGTAAAAGCTGGTCGGTCAAATATCACTTGGCAGCAGATATTTGTAGCTAATCTGAAGACAGGTGACATTATGTGGAATGGATGTGCAAGAGTAGAAACCAACCAAACTCAATGAAGGAAGCTTGTTGCTCAATGTTCTGAGCAGTACAGAAGAACCTAAGCTGATATGATACAAGTCTTTAGAAAATATATTATTACTACAATAAAGTTGATGAATTTGTATGTAAACAACTTACTCCTTTACAGAATAGAAGAGTTCACTGAGATATGACATGCTGAAATCACAGAATGTCTACAAAATTCTAAACTATGGTGTTTTATTGTTTATAGACTATAAAATGGTAATTAAGTCAATTTTAAGTACTATACAGTTCATGATTATGTACGCCACATACGTGGAATAATATTAAGGTGTGCTGTTTAATGCCTACAAAATAGACCATAAAACAGTAATTCACTTGGTTTAATTAATCTTAGTAGTCAGTTATGTAAATGATGTTTTATTTGCAAATTGGGTGAATACAGCAGGTTGTTTTTATGTGGTTCCCCGTTTTGTTACTGTTGGTCACTGTATATGCACAGATTCAACAACTTCACCTTACATCTTTTATCTTGTAGTGACACCTTTGATAGCAGACAACATTTCTGGAAAGCTTATCCACGCATGCGCAGGGACTAGTTCCGGAAGGAACACAGGAAGAGTCTCATGCGCATGCGTGGTCATTCGAAATCCAAGCTTCGCGCCCTTATTCATTCTCTTTCTCGCTGGCTGGCGAAGAGCCAAGACGTTGTAGCAGTCTCTCTCCAACATTCCAACTCTGGAGCTAGACAAATAACCACTCAACATCATTGACGGCATCTCAGCAACCAAAGGGCGAAGTGCTGCCTATTTCCTCTGTAAATAAATATTGTTGTGTTGATAGTTCAGAATCTGCATTCCGTTGTTTCTTCTAGAAATTTAATGTACGGAAGCGGTACACCTAATGGTGTATAACCACTTTCCTACAATTGGTGACCCCAACTCAAGAACAAACGCATCCCGGCACTTACCT
>NC_069005.1:19097542-19098211 GCF_001194135.2 Octopus bimaculoides | reverse complement strand
CACCACCATCAACAACCACTATGAACTACAAGCATCGCCCCCGACGTCGCCAGCAGCAACATGACATCATTACCACCACACACACCACTGTCAACATCATTACCACCACACGCCAACCAACCAGCCAGTTCCAGCGACGACATCAACAGCATTGTTCAACTACGTCTACCACATTGTCGTCGCCAGCAACACCAACAAGCGCGGTTTTTATCTCGACCCTGTTAGAGTGGATGTTTCCACTCACGATCAACAGACCAGAACTAACCAGCCAGAATATTCCGTACCAGGTAACACAGGTCCCAGCCAGCATCCGACACTCAACTACAGCTCTGCTCCTTGACCGCAACTTCCTGCGTATGGACATTCTATCTCCTTGTGGAATTTTAATACGAACTGGTTTTCTCTATCTCAGTGTTTTAAGACTTTTCACAATCTATATTACAGACACTTTTACTATGTTCTGTGTTTTCTCTCACACACACACTTGTGCACTCATATATTTTCTTTCCTTTCAGAAAAAAACAAAAAATCAGACTTTTACATCGCGTGATTCCAGTTTCCTGGACAGTTGTCATCACGGTTGTTTTGTCATTGTCAATTCATTTGTACATTGCATGCATGTATCTCACAAGTGTACATTCATTTCTTTGATTTTTCTTTGTGTGTTTG
>NC_069005.1:19096061-19097532 GCF_001194135.2 Octopus bimaculoides | reverse complement strand
ACCCTGTTAGAGTGGATGTTTCCACTCACGATCAACAGACCAGAACTAACCAGCCAGAATATTCCGTACCAGGTAACACAGGTCCCAGCCAGCATCCGACACTCAACTACAGCTCTGCTCCTTGACCGCAACTTCCTGCGTATGGACATTCTATCTCCTTGTGGAATTTTAATACGAACTGGTTTTCTCTATCTCAGTGTTTTAAGACTTTTCACAATCTATATTACAGACACTTTTACTATGTTCTGTGTTTTCTCTCACACACACACTTGTGCACTCATATATTTTCTTTCCTTTCAGAAAAAAACAAAAAATCAGACTTTTACATCGCGTGATTCCAGTTTCCTGGACAGTTGTCATCACGGTTGTTTTGTCATTGTCAATTCATTTGTACATTGCATGCATGTATCTCACAAGTGTACATTCATTTCTTTGATTTTTCTTTGTGTGTTTGTGCCACATCTTGTGGGTGGTTTTGGTGGCCATCTTGCTTCAGGCGTCCCTCCAAATTTTCTATTTTCGTGCTTTCGGCACTCGCGGGGGAGCCATGTAGGGACACCTTTGATAGCAGACGACATTTCTGGAAAGCTTATCCACGCATGCGCAGGGACTAGTTCCGGAAGGAACACAGGAAGAGTCTCATGCACATGCGTGGTCATTCGAAATCCAAGCTTCGCACCCTTATTCATTCTCTTTCTCGCCGGCCGGCGAAGAGCCAAGACGTTGTAGCAGTCTCTCTCCAACATTCCAACTCTGGAGCTAGACAAATAACCACTCAACATCATTAACGGCGTCTCAGCAACCAAAGGGCGAAGTGCTGCCTATTTCCTCTGTAAATAAATATTGTTGTGTTGATAGTTCAGAATCTGTGTTCCATTGTTTCTTCTAGAAATTTAATGTACGGAAGCGGTACACCTAATGGTGTATAACCACTTTCCTACAATCTTTTGTTTCAGCTATTAGACTGTGACCATGTTGGGGCACCACCTTGAAGAATTTTTAGTCGATTGAATCGACCCTAGTACTGTTTTTTTAAAGCCTGGTACTTATTCTATTGGTTTATTTTGCTGAACTACTAAGTTACAGAAATGTAAAACACTAACACAGATTGACAGGCAGTGAGCGACAAACACAGACACAAACAAATATATATATACACGACGGGATTCTTTCAGTTTCCGTCTACCAAATCCACTCACAAGGCTTTGGTGGCCTGAGGCTATAGTAGTAGACACTTGCCCAAGGTGCCATACATGGGACTGAACCCAGAAACATGTGGTTGGGATGCAAGCTCCTTACCATACAGGCACCCCTGCGCCTATTCATACATAATTTTATCTTTTATTTTTTTTCAGTCATGAGACTGCGGCCATGCTGGGGCAGGCACCACTTTGAAGGATCCAGTCAAACAAATCGACCGCCACATTTGGTCTTCTACTTTTTATTTTGAAACCTGGTACTTATACCGTTC
>NC_069005.1:19085818-19096003 GCF_001194135.2 Octopus bimaculoides | reverse complement strand
AATAATAATAATAATAATAATAATAATAATAAAGTAAAAAATAAATAAAAAGAAACACCGATGTTCATGTTTGAAATTTAAGAGAAGAATTTAATGGAAGAATTTGTGGAACGCAGAGTGAAAGAGAAAGAAAGAGTGAGGTGCCGACATATTTAAATGGTATTTAAAATAAAATAAAAAGAACCCAGTGAAATCTTAAATTATACATGTACATATGAATCTATGTATTATATATGCATACATACACACACATATATATATATATATATATATATATATAATTATTTACATATTACAAATATAATACTAAATGTGGTCGAGTTTGTCAAATGAAATGACTCGATTCATTCGAAAGAAAATAATTATATTAATAAATATTTGGTTGAAATAGAAGAATTCTCGTTCATGGTCTGCGTCGGTATAGATTTCAAAAGAACAAAAAAAGGAAGTTTTACAAAAGTTTGCAAACCAGAATTAAAATATTTTGTGGTGAAGAAGTGAAAGGAACCCCTTTCTTCGTCGCTGAGAGGTGAAATGTTTATTGATATGAATAACCTATTAGACCATGCTTCTGACTCGATAGCTATTTCATTGGAAGCATTCATAAACATTTCATACGAACACGAGATTTACGAGGGAGACTCTTCGTGGCTGCTGGTTCTACTAGAAAATACAAAACAAATCTTTCAACTGACAATCTATTATTATTGATAAAGATAGACGGACAGATTGGACAATGTCGTCTAAGATAAGACTGTCTGAAAATTAGGCGGAACAGTCATGAGTAGAATGTCGTTAATCATAGGTTAACTTAATTTGAATTGTTACGTGCCTAAACGATAATATTAGATATACACGAACCAAAACAAGAAGCATCTACATGATGGCTTTAATTCCTAGAAATAGCAGCTAAATCTTTCTCCAATCCCATTCTATTATCTTAAAAAAGAGGTGGGGCATGAGATATTGTAGTCCTAGATACACTGTCTGTGAAAAAACAAAAAAGAAAGAAATGGTCATAGTTCTGTCTTTTTGATCAAAGGTAACCTGGGGTTAAACAACAACAACAAGCACACAACAAACTTATCACAACTTAAATATTTCAAGCATCTCGAAGATATTAGTGGAATGCAGCCAATGCATTTGCAGGGTATAACTAAGTCAGTTTTGTTTCTGAGTTCAATTCCAGCAAAAGTTGGTGAAAAATAAGTACAGTGTAACAGCTGAATCGATCATGTCCACCATAAAAACAAACACTGAAATACTTTTAAAAGAAAATTTGGCTATGAATTGAGCAAAATGTATTAATATTGGCTATTTGTAGAACAAGTAAAGCAGGAGCAACATTATATATATATTACTGGGGAAGGCCGGTTTATGGGATTACCCTGGGTTTCCCATCCATAAAGGGTTTAACTATATGGCATATCGTCAGACCCCAAAACCTGTTAGCCTAAGACCGAAAAAATATATACTGCTCTACATCTTAGAGTGGGCTTCTTCGGATTTATTTTTCTACAAACGATATATATATATATATATATATATATATATATATATATATATATATATATATATATATATATATATATATAGGGTTGAGTCATAAATAATTTCAGTTTTTGTGAAATATATTTATTCATGAATAATTGAACAATTAAATAATTTCTATCAATAGTATATTCGCCATTTTTGCCAAATCACCTCTTGCCATTTGGCAGGTAGCTTGTTCATTCATCTAAGGTAAAATTCAGGCGGTTTTGAGCTGAAGAAGTTGTTCACGAACATTTTTTACCTGGTCTTCAGAAAATTTTGTAGAGAACGAAAAAGATGGAAATAACTTAGTGCAAGGTCTGGTGAATATGGTGGATGAGGTAGAACAGACTAGCCTAAGTCTAATAATTTTTCCAGCGTGATTCTAGCTGAATCTGGTCTTATGTTATCGTGAAGAAACACGACGTTTCTGCTGTTGACGAGTGCAGGGCATTTTCTTAGAAGATTTTCATGCACACGTTGCAGCTGTTGAGAATATAAATCTGCATCTGATTGCTTGAGAAATGGATAATTTCTCTGTCTCGAAAGAAGACATGTCGCTGTAGATACGCGATCTTCTTTAAAGAGCATGAGGAACCCAAACGCCCAACTTGTTCACTTTTCCTATCCTTTTCAAGTGGCGGCAGATTGTGGATTGGGATGTGTTGAAGTCAAGTGCTAAATCTCGAGTACTTTAGCGGGGACTGCATTCCACTAGTTCTCTTAAAGCATTTTCATCGAAGTCTGATGATCGTCCTGGTCTGGATTCATCTGTCAATGATTTATCTACAGAACGAAACTTTGAGAACCAATTTCGGACTTGGTACCTTGACCATAAACACTCTAAATTTTCTTTGCTGTTTTTATTATTCCCAAACTCCCACATCACCTGTATATCGAATGATCGCCCACATGTCTAATATGCACTTCTAATTGCTTCATTTTAAGGTGTGAAATTTTAGTTTAAATTACGATGCCCACTTATTTACTGCTGATGTAAGAATGACCGGTGGACGCTCTTTCTAAACAGGTAATTTGCGGTTAAGGTTAAAACACTTCAACTTTGAAATGCGTTGTTATATTTTGTTTCTAATAAACGGAAATTATTTATGACTCAACCCAATATATATACATACACACACACATAAATATATATATATATGTATGTGTGTGAGTACGTATGTATATATACGTATGTGTGTATATATTTATATACACAAATGTACATATATATATATATATATATACACACACATAAATATATATACGTATGTGTATATATATATATATATATATATATACATACACAAACATATATACACACACAAATGTATATACGTATGTGTGTGTATATATATATACATACAAGCATATATACACACACAAATATATACGTAATGTGTGTATATATATATATATACACACACAAATATATATACGTAATGTGTGTGTGTATATGTGTATACACACACAAACACACATATATACACGCACACACAAATATATACACACACATATTTATATATAACATATATATACACACACATATATATATAACTTCAGCAATGTCGATTGAAGAGAGAAAAATTAAAATGACAACAATAATGATAAGGCGAAGTAATTACAAGACAGAAATAGAAATGGAATGAAAGAAAGAATATGTTCGTAGTGGTGTGTTATTGTGTCGTTCTTGGAATTCTCAAGAAATGCATCAAAACTTTGGCAATCTCCATAGAAAAGAAAAATTAACGCGAACAAATGAATTAAAACTGCAATAAAAATAGAGGAAATGAAAAGAAGAATAAATGACTAAAGACGTATTGCGTCGTTGCTGGAATTCTGAAGAACATTTGGTCAAAGAATTATTATAATAACAATAATAACAATAATAATTTAAAGTAATATTATTATAAATAATAATATATTTCTATACCTGAAATCACGGAGGATAATTCAGTAGATATGTTTTAAAATAACTTTTCTTCTCTCATTAAAAAAAAAAACTGAAAACAAAAAATAGGATGTAGTTATTTACTACATCATCATTATCATCATCATCGACGAAGACGACGACAATAACTGCAACAACAGAACGAATTAGAAGACAAGGCCACAGATTGAAAAACAAAAACAACAGGGTGACGGGGGAGATAACTGCGGATAACTAAATTATCTCCCTTACACACATAGTCGTGATAGAAAAATGTGTTGGCACTCCGTCAGTTACGACGATGAGGGTTCCAGTTGATCCGATCAACGGAACAACCTGCTCGTGAAATTAACGTGAAAGTGGCTGAGCACTCCACAGACACATGTACCCTTAACGTAGTTCTCGGGGATATTCAGCGTGACAAGGCTGACCCTTTGAATTACAGGTACAACAGAAACAGAAAGTAAGAGTGAGAGAAAGTTGTGGTGAAAGAGTACAGCAGGGTTCGCCACCATCCCCTGCCGAAGCCGCGTGGAACTTTAGGTGTTTACGCTCAATAAACACTCAAAACGCCCGGTCTGGGAATCGAAACCGCGAATCCGGTGCCCTAACCACTGGGCCATTGCGTTTCCACGATAGAAAATAGGATGCTTTGAAAAATCTCTCTCCACACACAGACACATATATAGATGTGTGTGTGTGTGTGTGTGTGTGTGTATGGGTATTTGAGAAAAAAATTAGCACAAATGGGTAGCATGCTTATTCTCAGTGTTTTCACACACACAGATACATATGTAATGAAAAAAAGTTCAAACGGGGAATTATTCCATTCAATATCATGCTTATTATAGAGATAATGTAACAAATTATACTTTACACTTCTATATTTAACTGTGCGTGTGTACATTACTTATTTTTGCTTCTGGTGTTTTCTGCCTTTCTATTAGAACCTTTTACCTGGGAATTTACTTAAAATTAAAACAAAAAAAAAAGAAAAAATCGTATGCAACAGATAAGTCGTCTTAATTACATACCAGACATTTAAGTCGTCTTAATTACATACTAGACATTTAGCTGTTATTTTTAACATAACGAGTTTTCTGGTGGGGGCTTCATTTGCTTTCATTGTTGCACAAACGCACAAAAACGGAGAAAATGAAACAAATAATGGACGACTTGTTCCGAAATACCCCAAGTGGGGAACAGTTCTCAAAAATAACCCCCAAATTGTTTTTTCCCAAAATTAGTATATGCTCGGAATCTACATAGTACGAGGTATATTTGTAGATAATTTCATTGAAAAATATCCATTTTCCTGAAAGTTAAGACGAATTGGACTCTGGTGAATTTTCCGAAAATTCTTCCTCACCCCCTCCTAAAACAGTTTCCGAAAAGTTTTGTATATTCGGGATCTACATGATATAACACATATTCATAGGAAATTTCATTAAAAAATATCCATTTTTTTGAAAGTTATGATCTTCCAAATTGGGGGGGGGGAGACAGAAATCTGTAGTTATGCCGAATCGATAACAAGTACTTCCTTGTGACAATGTAAACTTTCATAACCTGTGGTATACACCTCGCTTGGATATTACCACTTCTGAGGTTTCTTTCGCTATGAAACAAATGTAGCCCGGATCTTATCTTCTCCATCCTTGTGTGTGTGTGTGTATATATATATTTACTTATCTCTACCTGCATCTCATTTTTCTTTTTTTGTGAATTATTATATACACATTAAGAAATTATACTGTCAGCTTCAAGAGGGCAATGCAGGGAATTTGAATAAGAGCAAGAAACAATTCACTGCCTGGGGTCTGGGAATCAAACCCACAATCTAGCGACCATGAAATTACAAGCACACATGCACGCACACACTCATACATAGGCACAGGCAGAGCAGTGTGTTGAGGCAGCTTGGTTCCCATGTAGTCTGGTGTTCAGTCCCACTCTTCACCACTTTAGGCAAGTGTTTTCTACTATAGCCCCAGGCTGACCAAAGTTCTGTGAGTAGATTTGGTAGATGGAAACTGAGAAAGAAGCTTATATATATGTGTGTATATATATATATATATATATGAAATATTCCTTTATTTGTTTCAGTTAATTGACTGCAGCCATGCTGGAGCACTGCCTTTAGTCGAACAAATCGACCCCAGGATTTGTTCTTTGTAAGCCTAGAACTTATTCTATCAGTTTTTTTTTTGCCGAACCACTAGGTTACAGGGATGTAAACACACCAACATCAATTGTCAAGCGATGGTGGGGGACAAACACAGACACACACATACACACACACACACACACACATATATATATCCATATATATATATATACGACAGCTTCTTTCATATATGATATGTACTTCATCCCATATTGAATTAGATGGAGATTTCAATAAAATGACAGCCACTCTACAACTAACAATTTAGCAACAAAGATTGCTAGGAAATAGAAACAGTAAATCTGTACGACATATTTTTCAAAGCCAATCTTCACATGTCTTTCATAACTTAAAAGTGTAACACACACACACACACACACACATATATATAAACTGTTAAGTTTTTCTTCTGGTTGGATTACCTGTGGTTGTTAGTCATTGTTACAAGGAAAATGTTGCTTGCCTGCTGTTAATGAATTTCATTGGTCATTTGACTTAGCTGTTTCCACCTACCATTCTCTTGTGGCCAAAAATTTGTGAACTCTTCACTTCTCTCCTTTCAACAATGACTTGAATCAACAAGTAATCCAACCTGAAGAAAAGCTGAGCTGTGTATATGTGTTACACCTTTAAGTTATGTCAGATATGTTCAGATTGGCTTTGAAGCATAAGTAGTATAGATTTACTTTTTCCATTCCCATATGTGTGTGTGTTTTGTACATGTGTGTGTGTGAAGGCACATAGCCTAGCAGTTAGTCTGTCACACTTACAGTCACTAGATCATGGGTTTGATTTCCAAACGAGGTAGCATGTTGTGTTCTTGAGCAAAATACTTCATTTCACATTACTCCGCTCCCCCTTTTGATCAGTGGGGAATGTTGGCCTGCTTACCTAGCCAGCAGGGTGGTGTCATTCGAAAGCTAAAATATGCAAAGTGCATTGTAATCAGTGATGTGTAACAAAATCTGATAATCTTGTCAATCGTGTGACCACATGATATACAAATATATATACAATGGGTTTCCTTACAGTTCACAACAATCAAGTTTCATTCACATGTAGCCCTAAATATAGACAAAGACATGATAGTCACTACAGGAATGTTTTGGATCATCTTTGGCTCAACCAAAGCCTATCTGCAATTAAACAACAAAAGCAACAGACACAGCACCACAAGCTTCTTTGTAGTGCTGGCCTTGATACATATTATCTATAATAATAAAAGCAAAATTCTGTCTGTCTGTCTGGAACCCCTGTATCTCAGTCTATATTTGCTCTACATAGACATATTATACCTTTTTGGAATCAGGATGGTCCCAGGATTGAAAATCTGCCCTTCATTTGGTTCTTGAACATCCAGCATTGGGATCTGATTTAAAAGCATTTGGGTTGCTATTTCTAGCAGGTAAAGCTTGACTGATTCATGCCATCTTGGTTATATCAGAGATCAAGGGGAAAATAAATGACATTTGCTTTGTTAATTTTATGTCAAGATTAGAACTTTGGGACAAATTGGCCAACAGTTGTAATTCAACTTGGGATTTCGACAACAGAATGATTCCATTACAGAATTAATTCTCATCCGTCCTTAACCTCTGATTAAACACCACCAGGGCATATAATCATTATAGACATATTAAAGTCATACTAATTAGCTCTCTTTAGTTTTGAGCTACAGACCCAATTAGCCCTCCACAGGAACTGGCTTAAAAGACCACATGGAGTACAGCTTTTAAGTTAGTCAAAGAATAAAAAGCAAGCAAAGGCAACCCCAACATTGCTGAACTGAAAACAAACAGAAACCTGTTTGCTCTTTTTATTTTCTGTCTACTATTCTATGAGGTATATCCTGTTACTAAATCAAAGATTTTAATGAAGTAACAAGTGAAATCAATCTAAGATCCACCAACGTGTGCAGAACAATTTTAAGATGGAACATAAAGTTGTTTCTTCATCTAACACACGAGCAATACAAACTGAAGAATTATCTTTACTTAAAAAGAAGCAGCTGAGGGTATTTTGTACATTTTTAAAGCAGAAGAGCTGCTGTTGATGCTGCTAGTATTGCTGTTGCAGTTATTGTAGTTGTTGTTGTTGTCATTGTGGTTGTTGTTGCTGTTGATGCTGCTGTTGTTGTTGTTGTTCTTGGTGGTGGTGGTGGTGGTGGTGGTGGTGGTTAGCTCTGATATGTTCAAGGTATTTGGCCATAACTATCCCATCTTTTACTTCCATCACAATTGCATATAGGAAATCCCCATCATCCAATTTTGTTTTAGAAATGATTTCAATGGGATTACTTAATCCAGGATTTCCTTTCTTTGCTGAAGATTGCTTAGTGTGACTAGTGGCAGATTTAGCTGTTATTTCTTGAAGACGGGGTGACCACATAGTAGCTTCACTATTACCTCAAAGTTGTATATGCAAAGAGTGAAACAGAAACAAAAATGTAAAAAAAGGTTTTAAGAGTCTTTCCAATATGAGGAATTCATATTCACAAACAACACCCTTCAAACATGTAGGTATAGGTGTGTAGTTAAATTCGTGGTTCAAGGTTCAATCCTTGGACAAGTGTAATCTATTGTAGCTTCAGATTAGCCATGCAGATGGAATTTGGAAGCCAAAAGCTAGAGGCAGAAGTCCATCAAATATACATGTGTGTGTGTGTAATATCTACCTATATCATACATCCCAGAAGGTGGCAAGCTGGAAGAATTGTTAGCATGTGAGGGGAAATGCTTAATGGTATTTCATCCGTCTTTACATTCTGAGTTCAAATTCCGACAGGGTTGACTTTGCTTTCATCCATTTGGGTCAATAAAATAATTACCAGTTGAGTTCTGAGGTTGATTTAATTAACTTAATCTCTTCTCTCAAACTGCTGTCCTTGTGCCAAAGTTTGAAGCCTATATCATACATCTCAGTCACACAATCAGTTAGTTTGAAGAAATGTGGAGGTAAGGTGAGGCATGGCTGAGTGGTAAGAGGTTTGCTTTCCAGCTACACTGTTCCATGTTCAGTTTCACTTCATGGACCAAAGCACTATGAATGAAATTGATAAATGGAGACTAAAAGAAGCCAGTTATATATGTATGTATATGTGGTCAATGCCAGTGCCACCTGACTGGCCCCTGTGCTGGTGGCACGTAAAAAGCATCCACTATACTCTCGGAGTGGTTGGCAGCAGGAAGGGCATCAGCTGTAGAAACCTTGCCAGATCAGAATGGAGACTGGTGCAGCCATCTGGCTTGCCAGTCCTCAGTCAAACTGTCCAACCCATGCTAGCATAGAAAGCAGACGTTAAATGATGATGATGATGATGATATATATGTGTGTGTGTGTATTTATATAATATGTTGATATATATGTATGTCTCTTAGTGTTTGTCCCACATCACCACTTGACAATAGGTGTCTGTTTGCTTATGTCTCCATAACTTAGTGGCTCAGCAAAAAAGAGACATATAGAATAAATATCAGGCTTAATAGTAATAAGTACTGGAGTTGTTATGTTCAACTGAACCTGTCAAAGTAGTGCCCCAGTATGGCCACAGTCCAGTGACTGAAACAAATAAAAGGTAAAAAGATAACACACACACACACAAGAATTTGCTGAAAAATTCAAAAGCTGACTAAGATACTCTCATGGAATGGGACCAAATGAGTTTTATTTTTCAGCATAATTCCTCTTATGATCCACACACTTCTTCCATCAGCATTGCAGTGCTTGGACCCCATTTGGGAAGAAGCTTCCATCCTGCTGGTAAAAAAGGTTACCAACAATAAATATGATGTCATCATCACTGCGATACTGGTTTCGAGCCAAGTGGTTTTTCATGTTGGGAATATATGAGAGTCAGATGGGGCCAAATCAAGAGAATAGAGAGGCTGATCAACCAGTTCAAAGCCAGTCATGCACAACTGCCATTAAAACCAAAAACTTGGCCACAGGATATGCTAATAGCATTGGCTTATTTGATTTATAGTCAATCACATGTCATTGATCACCCTGTAGTGAACACAATCAATGTTTCTGTTGGTGGTGGCAGTTGCAAGATGTCCAGGCCTTGGTTCATCTTCAAGGCTCTCTCTTCCCTGCCTACTTTTGCACTGTCGATAAAACTAACTGCATTGTTTCTTTCCTGGTAAACTGACATCTGACTGTTCAAAGAAGACTCCAAAAGTAACTAGAAGTGACTTCTCTTGAAGATGGACAAAATTTGGCATCATAGTTTTATCAAATACCTGCAGAAAAAGGGTCTAGCCCCCAAGGACATTCATGCTGACATGATTGCTACATTAGGGGATGATGCTCCAGCTTTGTCAACAGTGCAAAAGTGGGCAACTAAATTTTGAAGGGAAAAGGAAGACTTTATTTGACCAACAAGATGAAAGCTTCTTTACCACTGCAACCCAAGCACTGCAACACCGATAGAAGAAGTGTGTGGATCTTGATGGGGGTTATGTTGAAAAATAAACCTCATTTAAAATAAAGATTCATGTTTCTTCTGCAGCTACAGTTCATATATAATCAGTGCATTTATTTGATTGTTAATTAG
>NC_069005.1:19083123-19084651 GCF_001194135.2 Octopus bimaculoides | reverse complement strand
GTTTCATTTTTAAAGTGAAAGTATTTGACATGAGTGTTTTTGTTTCACTTTTGACACGTAATACTTAAATAGTGGAGGAGATATTATGTTGCTGTGGGCTCGAACTCTGCAAGAAGTTAAAATGTTTTTTGACTAAAACACAACTGGAACCCTAAGTAAGGCATCTGTAAAATTTGAATGAAATTGGTTGTGTAGTTCTCGAGTTTTAGGGATTCACACAGACAGACAGACAGACACACATTCTCATTTTTATATATATAGATAAAGGAATACCAAAAATGGGACAAGAACGCAAAACATCCAAACAGTTAGATGATCCAAAAAAGGGACAACAAAACATCCAGACAGACGAAACAAAAAAACAAGGACAGGTCATTCGGAGTTTTCTTTCTTCAGTCGAGTTCCAGATTATCTTTGCAATTTCTGCTGGTTATACTTTAGATTACTTCAATCTGGCCATGACCTAGATGCACCTACCATGACCTGTTTGGTTGCAACCACTGCAAGTTGAAAATGTCAATGCACAGCAGTGTAAGAAAGGAAAAAAACACCATTTTGAACTTCATGCAATAGAATTCTTAAATAATACAGTTCTCTTGCCTTTGGTGTGACAACATGAACAGGACTGAGTTTTCCATCTTTGAAAATGTTCAAATGGCCTCCAACTGTTTTTCCTTGCTTTCTCCTTTGCCATTCTTTGTTACTACTGTTCCACAAACATGAGTATTTCAGCATAAAGTAATGCTTTTGCAAAATCATCATTGATGCACAATGGAAAGAATTCTGTCAATGTTGTTCTCATATGTCATTCATTGACAGCCATATATATCCTCATTATTTCTGAGCAATATTCTTTGTTCATCTGGTAGATGAACTTGCAATCTCACTATTGCAGGAGCTCTTTCATGAATTGAAGATCCTAAAATGGATGCAACTGCCTCAGATGGTCCAATATACCTACCCATTAGATATCGACTAATTTCGTTATTGTTTATTGGTCATTTCCTTTCAGCATGTACTTGATGACATACTTAACTGACCTCACTGGTGAGGTGGCATTGGAATGCTCTTAAAAGAGTTTTGTTATAAGGTACAATCCATTTGTTGTTTGTTATCCCATTCTTAAGGGATTCAATTCCTCCCATTGCTACGAATCTTCATCTATAAAGAAAGAATCTCTCTGTCTGTTTTTCTGTCTTTTAATTAAGATTATAAAAATTAATATTTTATTTTAAATAAAATAATAATTTCCCCCTTTAAGAAAAAGAAAATAAGTAGCCATGATCCATAAAAATAAAGGGAGAATTTCTATCTTTCAAGTTCACAGCACTCTGAAAGTTGTATAAATGATTAAAGGTAGAAAAAAGAAAGTAAGAAAAAAGGATGGACAACGGTAGGTAGGTGCGGTGACTCTTTGAAGTGTTGATATTTTCAACTTGATTTTTTTTTCTTAAAGGGAGAAATGACTATTTTATTTGTAATCTTTATCTTAATCAAAGGGCAGGAAAACAGACAAACTTTGAGTTTT
>NC_069005.1:19079844-19083113 GCF_001194135.2 Octopus bimaculoides | reverse complement strand
TTATTGTTACACTGGTGTTATACCAAGTGTAATAAGTGGGTGCGGGTAAAAGTGGGGTTATTTTACCCTAAATTTATATATCAATTAGAAAATGGAGGAGAATATGCTGTATCCATCGACTTGCAGACAGTGTATTCCGTTGAATTAATTAATTTATTTTGTAACTAAAATGACAAAAACTACAATATACAAATGCTTATGACATACCGTGTTATATTAACAATCAGGGTTACAAATATAAAGTACATTAGGAATTTGAGAATAAACAAAAACTTACAGCTGTTTCGGCCTAGCGTTGGCATGCCCCATTCTATCCGAATAGCTCCAGCGTGCTGGAGTAATTAGCAGAGGAAATGCTGAAATGGGGGTACATGCATGATTCGCTAGGCCTCTTCAGAGATTCACAAAAATTCAACACAAATATAAATTAAAAAATAAAAATAAAAATAAAATAGAAATAAAAATAAGAATACAGTAAAAATAAAAATGAAAAATGAAAATATAAAAATATAAGGCACATAAAAAGCCTACAAACAGTATATAAGATCATACAAATAGTTTTAGACACTCCAATACACATGTCTATGTCTGTGTACATAACTATACTTGGATATCAAAGGATTCAAAAGCATCTATAGATGAGTACAGGGCTACTCAATCAGAGCCTTGTGAGTGGTTTGTCAAAAAAAAAAAAGTTCCAGGCTTAAAGAGGAAAAAAAAAGTACTGGTGTTGACTCATTCGACCAAAACTCCTTCAAGGCGGTGCCCCAGCAAGGCTGCAGTCTGATGGTTGCAACAAGTAAAAGATAAAAGATGTATATAAGTTAATACACATCTAAAGCAGAGTATGTCTAACCTTTATCAATCCACTTGAAAAAGTAAAGAACAAAACTATTTTTAATACACCATATGCAAATTAACTTAAAAAATAAGATCTAATTACTCATTACAGATTACAGTATACTAGCAATGCATCCCAGCATTGCCCAAGTATAGAGAAACAAAAAGACTTGTACATCTGTTTTATTGATTATGTGACGTGAAGGCGTTTGACTGTGTCAAGCGTGAAGAGTTGGTGAGAATGTTGGAAGAACTCAAGATTGATGGGAATGATCTAAGAATGATTCGAAATTTGTATTGGGACCAGAAAGCAGCCATCAGAGTGCATGGAGAATTGGGCGACTGGATTAACATTCAGGAAGGCGTCCAGCAGGGTTGTATTTTGTCACCTGATTTATTCAACCTGTATAGTGAGAAAGCCCTAAGCAAGACCAAGACAATTGCAGGGTTACAACTGGGGGGAAGGAATTATAACAATCTGAGGTACACAGACGATGTGGCTTTGTTTGCAGACACAGAAGAGAAACTTCAGGGATTGATTAATATCGTGACTGAGGAGATTGGAAGGCTTGGACTGACGATTAGATGCCAGAAAACCTTCTCCAATGATCTGTACCAAGAAAGCACAAGTACCTGCATACCGCTTGACGGTGAATGGAACTGAGATAGAGCAGAAGGTCAGTTTCATATATCTGGGAAGTTGGATAACATCAGATGGAAGGTCAGATAAGGACATCAAGTGCAGAATTGGATTAACAAAGAAGGCTTTTATGGATACAAGGAGCATCTTTTGTGCAAAGAGAATTGGAATGAAAGTCAAGAAAAGACTATTGAAGTGCTACATCTGGTCGGTGCTAACGTATGGCTGTCAGTCTTGGACGATAAGCAAAGTCATGGAGAAGAGACTCAAAGCTGCAGAAATGTGGTTTTATAGCAAAATGCTTAGAATCTCGTGGGTACAAAGGGTGACAAATGTGGAAGTGTTCAAGAATATGAAGGTGAAGAGACAGTTGATGGATGTTATCAGAGAGAGAGACAGTGGAAATTTGTTGGTCATTTTCTCAGAGAGGATGACGGAAGGAGTATTACATGGTGGAGAATGAATTGGTGGGAAGGAGAGCGAGAGGAAAGCAGAGAATGAAGATGTTCAACTGGATGAAGAAGACATTGAACGTGAGAGCGAGAAAGACCTGGGTGATGTTGCTAGAGACAGAAATAAATGGAAGAGCTAGCCATGATTCGTCAAAGGCTTGAATATGCCATGACACAAGATATATATATTACACTATATTGCACAGTATTTCTGGGTCTCTGGAAGACCCGGATTTCTAGAAGCTGGATAATAGGTCTTGTGCCGTAGTTTTAATATAAAGAAGGGAAATAACTCTGGTTTTATATGCAAAACTATAACAGCTTTTGAAATGGTCTCCTCCTCCCCTCCGTCTCCAACCGGCTTTTTTTTTCAATTACTTAAGCGCTCACCATCTCTGAATCTTACTGTTTCTCACTCTCTTTGTATCCTGCATCCTCTCTTTCAATTTTAAACGTTTTTTTTTCTACCGTCGCACAATTTTCAATCAACGAAATTTATCATTAATATATAAAATATAGCAAAATTTAGATGAATGAATTAATTTGTAAATCATAATTATTATCACTTTGTTTTATTAATTGACACAAATGTGATCATTTTTTTTAAAAATCAAAAATAATGATTGCTTCTTATTTAAATATATTAAAAAAAAAGAGAGACTATGACAAAGAGTGATTACTTACTTTACTGTGTCGGTTTCTCGGTTTCGTAAAAACCTCATTTAATATACATAGATATAATATATACGGTTGCATATGTGTGTATGTATTTTATTGTGGATAGCTTAAGCGGTCGCCAGAAACCGGCTCAGTGTTGTGGAAGAAGGCGAAGGAGAAAGAAAGAGATTCTTTCAGTTTGTTACGGTTTTGGAAAGAAAGGTGTTGCAGGATCGAATGGCAAGAGAATAAAGAACTGAAAAAAGGAGAAAGAGAGAGAGAGTGTGGAAAGAAAAAGAGAAACGACAGAAGAAACAACTAGAAGAGCAACAGAGAATTAAATAAAAGGAATATATACATTAGCAACAACAAATCTGAGACATTTAATAACAATTGGATTTTGGATATACAAGAGAAAGGTGGGAAGCAAAAATATATAATATATCAGATACATACTTACACACACGCACAGATATATATAAATAATAGGCTCCTATCTATCTATCTAGCTAGCTATTTTATACGCTCTCATAAATTTACGTAATCACTATACTTGTTCAAAAATTTTAATTATATATTTGAAGAACACATTTCGTTGTAAGAGCAGTATCTTTTTTTTTCTTTATCTTTCATTATACTTTCATATATACAATATATATATATATATATATATATATATA
>NC_069005.1:19078923-19079753 GCF_001194135.2 Octopus bimaculoides | reverse complement strand
ATATATTTAAATAATGTCAGAAAAATGTTATAAAATTTTTTGGGTACATAAATATTGTTATATATATATATAACATCGCAGAAATATCTTGTTTACAGAAGGTGGAAACATGTACGGGACACTGACGGCACATTTGAAACGAATCAAGGTTCCTTCGACTGGGGATAAAGTTTATAAAGACGAATGTGCTTACTCATTCGACACACCGGTAAGTAACGAAAACTAATCGACCCTCTTAACTACGCACACGCTCACATCCATCTATCCATCTTTCAAGCTTTGCATTAAACTCTGTAGTATATATGTATTTTGGTCATGTATATATATTCTCTCTCACCCGCCTTTATATATAGACACATACACACACACGTGTGTGTATAAGCATGTATATATGTGTGTATGCGTGAATATGTGTGTGTATAGATGTGTATATCTATCTATCTATCTATCTATCTATCTATATATATTAGCGTTTTCATGTGCGAATGGGAGAAAGAATACTCATATACAGTCGAGGGGTATTTATTCGAATTTGATGATTCATTACGTAGTTACTCCGAGTCTCTCCTTCGTTCAGATAACAAAATAATAGCTTTGTCATCTATCTATCTATTATATGTGTGTGTTCGTGTGGTTTGTACCTTTTTGTAAAATACTAATTAATAATCGAATATATACGCACACGCATACATACATACACACATATAAATATATCAGTGTGTATATACTCACATTCGTTTGTATAATGCTAATATGAAATGTTCATGGATGTATATACGGACGAATTCGATATATATATATACATATATATATATATATATATATACATA
>NC_069005.1:19077007-19078852 GCF_001194135.2 Octopus bimaculoides | reverse complement strand
ATATATATATATATATATATATATATATACACACACACACACACATAACATGCCACTAGCATATGTTTAGCCAATATAACATATTTGTACGGTTTCCGGCTAATTAATTCGTGCACACCGTACATACATGTATTGTGGCTGTATGTATAGGTCTTTGCAAATGTTTTATATTATAAACTAACTACAAAGGTTTTGCAGTGTTGAACAAGAGACTTAACTCTCACTACTTCATCAAAGCCTAGAGGTGGTGGTCGTGGTGTGGGGAGACATCTACAAGTTAATCGAAAAATATAACAGCAAAACCAAGTGAGGGAGCAGACTCTACGAGGTTTCTGGTCATCCCCCAAAATTAGCAGCCAAATTTACCCAAATCGTTACCGTCTTATACACATACAGACCGACACACACTAGATAGTGTAGTCCTCGATATGCATGGTCACAGTTGGAAACATCTTTGATTATAGATCTGCTTGATCAGAGTTGATATAGGACTTCATATACTTTTTAGTATATTCTAGAATCCTTACATTACATAGATCTTCGTCTTCATTTAACAACTCGTGTATGTGTGTATTTATATTTACATACAAGTATATGGCATGATATCGATTTAGTTATGCAATATATATATATATATATATATATATATATATATATATATATATATATATATCGTTGATTGGTGTCTTCTGGCAGATCAGTGATCGAAGGCGTCCCATGCTGGACCACTCTGCCTTTTTTTTTTTTTTTTTCGAACATGTTCTTTCTAGAAGATGTGTTTTTTTTTAAATGCTAGGGTGGTATTTAGTATGTGTTTGTGTCTGTGTTTATACATGTTGTGTGTGTGTGTGTTTCTATGTAGGAAAGCTAAAAGCTGAGTCACTGACTCAGTTGTTTATCTCTCAGTCAGCTCGCCCTGATTGAGCAGAATTATGTTTAGACATTCCGACCGTGACCTCTCATCTTGTTTCAGTTTTATTTATAGAAATGTCACTACGTTTATAGAAGGTATGCAAGTCTCAGTTGCATTTATTTCCCCTTTGAATACATACTGTGTGTATCACCATCAGCGCTTTAACGTCTACTTTTCCATGCTTGCACGGGTCAGACGAGAGAATGTCAAGTTAGGGTTTATAACGGCCGGATGCTCTTCCTGTCGCCACTCCCACCTGTTTCCAAGTGAGGTAATAATCTTTCAGTCTATGAAACAACAAACAGCCCAGACATGGTTATGTGGAGAACTGGAAACAAATGAAACTAAGACGAACCTTTTTTGTTTCCAGACGCGCACGTGAAACACATGGGAAGAAATACAAAATCACTCTCATAACTACGTGCGCGCGCGCGTATACATATATGTGTACAGGGGTTGGACAAAATAATGGAAACATCTTAAAATTTCAAACAAATTTATTTTAATATGGGGTAGGACTGCCTTTGGCAGTAATTACAGCTTGAATTCTACTAGGTATGGACTCGTACAAAGTTTGAGTTGTTTCCAGAGGAATTTTTGTCCATTCTTCAGCCAAGAGAGTCTCCAGTTCTTGAAGTTATGATGGTGGAGGATATCATCTTCTTACTTGTTCTTCTAAAATGCACCATAAATGTTGAATAATATTGAGATCTGGGGACTGTGGTGGCCAGATAAGATGTTCAACTTCACTAGAATGTTCCTTGTGCCATTCAGTAACAACTTTAGCTGTGTGAATTAGGGCATTATCATCCTGTAAGATTGCGTTTCCCTCTGGAAACAGTTCTGCAACCATAGGATGAATTTGATCAGATAAAATGCTTAAATAGTCTTGGACTATTAATTCTACCATGAAGGGAGACCGTTGGGCTGGC
>NC_069005.1:19072428-19076039 GCF_001194135.2 Octopus bimaculoides | reverse complement strand
GAAAAAGGAGGCAGTCAGAATTTATTTGTGCTTTCGTTCATCATCATCATCATCATCGTCGTTCAACGTCCAACCAAATTCTTCAAGGAAAATTGAACCCAAATATTTTGGTTCAGTTTTTCTTGAAGAATTCGGTTACTTAAATGACAGCACTAATAAAGAATTATTCAAAATTCTGACTGCCTCCTTTCTCTTAATATACAATATCTGTACACCACTTCAAACACCCTATACACACACACACACACACATCAATCAATTAATCATCTTCATTATTTTAATGTTCAATTTCCATGCTTGCATGGGTCAGACAGATTTTATTGAGGCAAGTTTTTATATGACTGGATGCCCTTCCTGTTACCAACCCTTGTTTGTTTCCAAGCTTGATAGTATTTTCCTCATGACCAGACATGTTCTTGCAAAATATTAGAAATAAACGACACTGCTTATATGACAGTGCCACTCATTTACAACTATCATGTGATGTCAAGACAGGGATACACACACACAACAGACTTCTTTTAGTTTCTGTCAATCAAAGTGTCCATTTTTGCAAGGTAGAATGGGTTTGGGAAGTTGTTTGTAGTGTAAAACAAAGTGAAAATGTATTGAGAGAAAAATGAGACATTAGAGAAATCAGATGTAGTGTGCAAGAGAGAAAACAACCCTAGTTTGGACATGTGATGTGTATGAATGGGGGAAGTTGGGTGAAGAAGTACCTATCACTTAAAGTAGATGGAGCTTGTGAAGAAGAGCTTAAGATGTTGAACTTGATGGAGGAAATGACAAGAGATCAAAATGATTGAAAATTTGCTATGCTTGGGAAGACCCATTCATCATGGCAAGTGCGAGGTCCTAAAAAGCATTGTGTTTATGCTGTACTAGTTTGGCCCTGCTCCTGCACTCAGTATTCTCCCATCAGGTCATCCCTCCATCACTCTTCCTATTATGGCGCTACTCAGTTACTGTAGTCATTTGAGAGCAGAATTCACAGATACTTCATACTCCTTTTCTGCTACCAGTTACCTTCTTTACCCCACTGAAACTATTTTCATTTAACCTTCAGCATTCAAACTGGTCATATCTGGCCTGAATATTTTACCTGTTTTATGTTACATCCATCCTACAATGTTGCTCTCAGAATAAGCAATCACATCATTGAAATCTCAGTGAATATACATTAGAGTTACTAGAGTATTCTAAATGCTAAACTCCATCCCTCATTATTACCCCGCTCAACTCTATTTTCCACCATCATCCCCTGTCTGTGCCTTTATATCTCTTCCTCTCCTCTGAGCAACAATCTTAGATCTGCCATATCTCATCTTAACATCTCTCATATCAGCCATCTTTCTCAACACCCTCTCATATCTACTGTTGATGTTCCCCACCACACTGTTGTTGCTTAACTCATGGTTGCCATCTTTATGTCACTGTACATCCCTCTCCTCACTCTCTTACTGTACACCCCTTTCCCCCTCGCTCTTAGACCTTGCACATCATCTCCCTATTTTTTTTATCTATCTACAAGCTTATGATACTGTTGCTTTTCTCCCTTCCTGTGCTGTTGTCGCTTTCTCCTTCCTGAATCACATCTTTCTTTGTCACTTTTCACTCTCCATACCAATGTATACCATCGACCACAACTTCACCCTTGTTTGTCACTCACTGTATTCACCTCTACTCCATCCCTAACCATCTGTCACTCTCCTTTCACATTTTTATGAAATTACCAAACCTCTCTTTCTCTCTTGATCCTCTGTCCATATTTTCTTTTTTACTCACCTTGAATCTGTGCTCTGACTTCATTGTCACTGTCTTTCTTTTCTTTCCAGCTATTCCCACCCATCCTTATATAATCCTTTTAGCACAGGGCCTGAAATTTTGGGTAAGAGGGGCCAGTCGATCACATCAACCACAATGTTCAACTGGCACTTATTTCATCAGCCCCAAATGGATAAAAGGCAAGGTTTGACTGTGGCAGAATTTGAACTTAGAACTTGAGGACAAATGAAATGCTGCTAAGCATTTTGTCTTGCATGCTAATGATTCTGTCAGCTAGCTACCTTTCATCCTTTTATAATTACAAGGCAGCACATATCTACTATGCAAGACACCTGGTCTTGTCCCAATGTCATCCTTTAATCTTTCAACACCTGGCATAAAGTCACCTCCTGCTTTTCCAAGTACACTCTTACTCAGTTGAAGGGGCTTTTTCCTATTCCTTTCTTTACTCTAGCTTACAAGTTATTTAGTGACTTCACTGGTACTGGTGAAAAAAAGCACCCAGAAGTACTGTAAAGAGGTTGGCATTAGGAAGGACCTAGAAACCGTGCTAAAGCTGATATCAGAGCTTGATGTAGTCTTGTAGCTCGTAGGGTCCTGTCAAACTATCCAACCCATGTCAGCATGAAAAACAGCTGTTAAATAATAATAATAATAATTATTCAGGTAATGACAGTCACGGAGAGGGTCATAGCCCAACTAATTAAGGAGAGATTCAGTTTAGATGAGAGGCTGTTTGGGTTTGTGTCAGGGAAAAGCACCACTGATGCTATATTTCTGGTAAGACAGCTGCAGGAGAAATACCTAACCAAAGATAAACCTCTGTACTTGGCTTTCATTGACATGGTGAAAGCCTTTGACAGGGTTTCCTGATCCCTTATCTGGTGGTCAATGTGGAAACTAGGGATAGATGAGTGGTTTGTGAGAGCTGTACAAGCCATGTACAGGGATGCTGTCAGTAAGGTGAGGGTTGGCAACAAGTATAGTGAAGATTTCTGGGTGGGGGTAGGGGTCCACCAAGGATCAGTTCTTAGCCCCCTCTTATTCATCATAGTCCTCCAAGCAATAACAGAGGAATTCAAGACAGGCTGGCCCTGGGAGCTTCTCTTTGCTGATGACTTTGCTCTAATAGCTGAGTCACTATAAGAACTAGAGAAATTTCAGGTGTGGAAGCAAGGTCTAGAATTGAAGGGCCTTAGAGTCAACCTAGCTAAAACCAAAGTCCTAATAAGTAGGAAGGTAGACAAATCACAAATCCCTTCAGGTAGATGGTCATGCTTGATCTGTAGAAAAGGTGTAACTAGAAACTCCATAAGATATACCTGGTGTAATTTATGGACACATAAGAGGTGCAGCAATATCAAAAGAAGGCTAACTGGGAAGATAGTTTTTGTATGTGGCAAATGCTCAGGATCAATAAACACTGAAAATATGCAGAAAACAGTTTCCGTCACATGCCAACGGGAAAAACTAGAAGTAGTTGATAGCTTCCGTTACCTTGGTGACCAAGTCAGTAGTGGGAGTGGATGCTCTGAGAGTTTAGCTGCTAGAATAAGAATAGCCTGGGCAAAGTTCAGAGAGCTCCTACCTCTGCTGGTGACAAAGGGCCTCTCGCTCAGAGTAAAAGGTAGACTGTATGAAGCATGTATGCGAACAGCTATACTACATGGCAGTGAAACATGGGCTGTAACTGCTGAGGATATGCGTAAGCTTGCAAGGAATGAAGCTAGTATGCTCCACTTGATGTGTCATGTCAGTGTACATACACCACAGAGGGTAAGCACCCTGAGAGAAAAGTTGGACATAAGAAGCATCAGATGTGGTGT
>NC_069005.1:19070051-19072418 GCF_001194135.2 Octopus bimaculoides | reverse complement strand
TGCTGGTGACAAAGGGCCTCTCGCTCAGAGTAAAAGGTAGACTGTATGAAGCATGTATGCGAACAGCTATACTACATGGCAGTGAAACATGGGCTGTAACTGCTGAGGATATGCGTAAGCTTGCAAGGAATGAAGCTAGTATGCTCCACTTGATGTGTCATGTCAGTGTACATACACCACAGAGGGTAAGCACCCTGAGAGAAAAGTTGGACATAAGAAGCATCAGATGTGGTGTGCAAGAGAGACGATTGTGCTGGTATGGACATGTGGCGAGAATGGATGAGGACAGCTGTGTGAAAAAGTGTTACACCCTAGCAGTAGAGGGAACCTGTGGAAGAGTTTGACCCAGGAAGACCTGGGATGAGGTGGTGAAGCATGACCTTCGAAAATTGGGATTCATGGAGGCAATGACAAGTGACCGAGACCTTTGAAGATATGCTGTGCTTGAGAAGACCCGGCAAGCCAAGGGAGACCGTAACCGTGGCCTATACCAGTGCAGCATAACCGGCCCATTTAAGAGTACCCTTCAATCATTGGGCAATAAACTGCGCTTGCGAAGTCCTGTTGAGTCAAGTGAAGTCATTGTCATGGCTGATGACAGTGTTGCCTGATTGACACCTGTGCCAGTGGCACATAAAAAGCACCATTTGAGTATGGTTGATGCCAGTGCCACCTGACTGGTCCTGTGCCGGTGGCACATAAAAAGCACCATTTGAGCATGGTTGTTGCCAGTCCCGCCTGACTGGCTCCTATGCCGATGGCACGTAAAAAGCACTATTCTAGTGTGGTCAATGTCAGTACTGCCTGACTGGCCCTCATGCCAGTGGCACATAAAAAGCACCCACTACACTCTTGGAGTGGTTGGTGTTAGGAAGAGCATCCAGCTGTAGAAACTTTGCCAGATCAGATTGAAGCCTGGTGCAGCCTTCTGGCTTGCTAGCCCTCAGTCAAACTGTTCAACCCATGCCAACATGGAAAGCGGACATTAACCAACGACGATGATGATGATATATATATATATATAGACATGAGAAAAGAGTAGAACAGGAGATTCTGTTAAACACTTTATTATAATCTCATAAATTACACAATCTTTACAAGTGTTTCACTAATGTATGCTAAAATGCTATGTGGTAGTCATTACATAAATGATTGCACAATCACTTTAAAATGCTTGTTCACAACCATCACATGATGTCATGACAAGGGTATACACCCTCCTCTCATCATCATCATCATTTAATGTTTGTTTTTCATGCTAGCATGGGTTGGACAGTTTGACAGGATCTGGTAAGCTAGAAGGCAAGCTTCACAATGAAGCAGCCACACCTTTACCTATTATTTCATATTTTGAAATATTTATATTTTACTTGTTTCAGTCATTGGGGTGTGGCCAAACTGGGGCACCACCTTGAAGGGTTTAGTTGAACAAATCAATCCCAGTGCTTATTTTTTATTCCTGATATTCTTATTCTATCATTATCTTTTGTTGAACTGCTAGGTTACGGGGATGTAAATAAGCCAACATTAGTTGTCAAGTGCTGGTGGTGAACACACACATACACACACATGCACACACAGTGGGATTCTTTCAGTTTCTGTCTATCAAATCCTCTTGCCAGTTTCTGGTTGGCTTGAGGATATAGTAAAGTCACCCAAGGTGCCATGCAGTGGGACAGCCTGGAACCATGTGGTTGAGAAGCAAGCTTCATACCACATACCTACGCTTGTGCCTAAATATAGTCAAATGTCTTTTGAGCCAACTTGCTCAGATTGCTTGCTGAAAGAGCAGAAACAAGCAACTCTGAGTACTAGCATTTTAAAGCCAGTCAGTAGAAACTCATTAAAGAATACTCTAGATTTGCATATTGAGTTCTGTAAGTTATTATTCTTTAGTGAATTACCAGAAATTAATATAATCATTTGTTTTTTACGGGTCATCAGATAAATTCGTTCATTCTTTTCTACTTGTCACTCCTTTGTCGTGTTTGAAAAGAGACAAAATTTATTCAAATTTCAACAACAATAGACAAAAGTTGTATAAGAAGAATAGAGTTACTCTTTTACTCTTTTACTTGTTTCAGTCATTTGACTGTGGCCATGCTGGAGCACCACCTTTAGTCGAGCAAATCGACCCTAGGACTTATTCTTTGTAAGCCTAGTACTTATTCTATCGGTCTCTTTTGCCAAACCGCTAAGTTACGGGGGCATAAACACACCAGCATCGGTTGTCAAGCGATGTTGGGGGGGACAAACACATGCACACACACACACACACATATATATATATCATCATCATCATCGTTTAACGTCCGCTTTCCATGCTCGCATGGGTTGGACGATTTGACTGAGGACTGGTGCAACCGG
>NC_069005.1:19069152-19069711 GCF_001194135.2 Octopus bimaculoides | reverse complement strand
ACTGGCAACGATCTCGCTCAAAAACCCTACAAGGCCAGTCAGGCGGTACTGGCAATGGTCATGCTCAGGATGGTACATCTTATGTGTCATCCGCACAAGAGCCAGTCCAGGGGCACTGGCAACGATCTCACTTGGCTTGCCGGGTCTTCTCACGCACAGCACATTTCCAAAGGTCTCGGTCAGTAGTCATCGCCTCGGTGAGGCCCAATGTTCGAAGGTCTTGCCTCACCACCTCAGCCCAGGTCTTCCTGGGCCTACCTCTTCCACGGGTTCCCTCAACTGTTAGTGAGTGGCATTTTTTCACGCAGCTATCCTCATTCATTCTCACCACATCGTCTCTCTTGCACACCACTACTGACGCTTCTTATGTTCAGCTTTTCTCTCAAGATACACTCTGACGGGTATTCACATTTACATTACACATCCAGCGGAGCATACTGGCTTCATTCCTTGCGAGCTTACGCATGTCCTCAGCAGTCACAGCCCATGTTTCATTGCCATGTAGCATGGCTGTCCGTACACATGCGTCATACAGTCTGCCTTTTACCCTGAGTGAGAG
>NC_069005.1:19059075-19067246 GCF_001194135.2 Octopus bimaculoides | reverse complement strand
ATATATATATATATATATATATATACGACGGGCTTCTTTCAGTTTCCGTCTACCAAATCCACTCACAAGGCTTTGGTCAGCCCAAGGCTATAGTAGAAGACACTTGCCCACGGTGCCACACAGTGGCACTGAACCTGGAACCATGTGGTTGGTAAGCAAGCTACTTACCACACAGCCACTCCTACGCCTCAGATTGGAGCCTGGTTACACAAAAAAAAAAACATAAACTACTGCTATAAAAATGTGTGTGTGTGTGTAGGTATACATGTATATAAATATTCATATATACAAGTTAGTGTGTGTGTGTGTGTGTGTGTGTGTGTGTGCATCTATATGTGAAGAGTCAGGTTTGGAGGGCATGAAAAGTGGGGATTGCAAAGAACCAGACAAGATAGCTAAAAGGAAAGCTAAGTATGAGGTTTATGAAGTTAGAGCAGAAGCAGAAAAGAAGAGGTTTGCAAATGTCCTACAGCATGAAGGTCAGAGACTTGTGGTGTTTCAGATTGCTAAACAGTGTGTCAGAGAGATTCAAGATGTGAGAGAGAAGTGTGTACTGATGAATAATGGTATGCTTGCACTCAGTGACTCTGAAAAGAAAGAGTTGTGGAAGTGCTGCTATGAAAGACTGTTAAATGTGGGGAATAAATGGGAGAAAGGGAGTCTCCCCTATGTAAACTCAACAGAGGGACCAGCTATTTGTGCTGACAGCAGTATGATAGGTAAGACAATTAAGGATATGAAGACAGGGAAAGCCTCTGATCCGTTGGGAGTTACTGCTGAGATGCTTAAAATATCTGGCGGAATAGGATATGGTCTAGTCCCCTCCTGCTGCATAATTTCTCAAGTTATTCATCAAGGTGTCATCCCCAATGATTGGTGTAGCAGCATTATAGTCAGCTGCTACAAGAGTAAGGGAGATGCTTTAGATAAAAGTAGGCATCAGATTACTGGACCTGGTGATAAAAGTTATGGAGAGAAAGCCCAATAAATTAGGAACAGAATTAGACTAGATGAAATACAGTTTGGCTTTGTCCTGGGGAGAAATACTATTGATGTTATTTTCATAATCAGGCAGCTGCAAGAAAAAATATTTAGCTAAGAATAAGCTGTTATACTTGGCATTTGTTAATCTGGAGAAAGCCTTTGATAGAGTACCTCACTATGTGATATGGTGGGTTCTGAGGAAGGTAGAGGTAGACGAGTGGCTTGTGAAAGCTGTACAGGTCATGTACAAGGTTTTTCAGTAAGGTGAGACTTAACGAGTACAGTGATGAATTTGTACAGGTAGGTTTTCATCCGGGCTCGATTCTTAGGCTTCTCCTTTTCATCATTGTCCTCCAGGCCATAACAGAAGAATTCAAAATGGGCTACCCCTGGAAACTGCCTTATGCTGATGCTTTTGCTCTCATAGCAGATTCTGTATCAGAGTTAGAAAAAAAAATTTCCAGGTGTGGAAACAAAACCTGAAATTGAAGGGCTTTAAGATTAGAAAACCTTCAGGTAAATGGCTCTGCTCGATATGTAGGAAAGGTGTAGGCAGGAATTCCATATGGTGTACAGTGCAAGCCATAGACACACAGATGCAGTAGAACAATAGGAAGATTATCAAATTAGTATTTGTATGTGGAAGATGTACGAGCCATAAAAACTACAGATTCTCAGGAAATTGATTGGTTCAGATGCCCTGAAGACTTGTTAGAAGTAGTGGATAATTTCTGCTACCTAGAAGACCTAATTAGTAGTTGGGGAGGTCATACAGAAAGTGTAGTTGTTAGAATAAGAATAGGATGAAGAAAATTCAGAGAGCTTTTATCTCTGTTGGCAATCAAAGGTCTCTCTCTCTGAGTGAATGGAAGATTGTATGATGCATGTATACAAGCAGCAATGCTACATGGTAGTGAGACATGGGCCTTGAATGTAGAAGACTTCTGAAGGCTAGAGAGGAATGAACCTAATATGCTTTGCTGGATGTGCAATGTCAGTGTATAATATACGATAAAGTGCTAGCGTTTTGAAGGAAAAGTGGGCATAAGAATTAGATGCAGTGTGCAAAAGAGAAGGCTGTGCTAGTTGGGTCATGTGACATGTATGGATCTAAACACTTGCATACAGAAGTGCTGATCACTTAAAGTGGATAGAACCTGTGGAAGAGGGAGACTCTGGCAGGCATAGGATGAAATATTGAAGGCCAGTCTCAAGACACTGAGCGTTATGGAGGGGAGATGACTAAGGACCAAGATATCTGGTGCATTGCTGTGGTCAAGAAGATCCATCTGCCACAGCAGAATTGATACTGATGCTGGTGTAACATAAAAAGCATCTAGCTGTAAAAACCATGCCAAAGTAGACTTTACTTGTGCTGGTGACATGAAAAATGCACCAAGTCCACTCTTTAAAGCGGTTGGTGTTAGGAAGAGCATCCAGCTGTAAAAACCATGCCAAAACAGACAGTGGAGCTTGGTGCAGTCCTCTGGTATTCCAGCTCGTGTCAAACCATCCAATCCATGCCAGCATGGAAGATGGACGTTAAATGATGATTTATTTATTTATTTATGTGTTTCAGCCAAGTGGCTGCGGTCATGCTGGTGCACCACCATGATGATGATGATATATATATATTGTGTATATATATATGTGTGTGTGTTACATCATCATCATTTAACAGCCATTGTCCATGCTGGCATGTGTTGGACACTGGTATTAGTCCTCATGACTTAGTGGTTTTGCAAAAGAGACTGATAGAACAAGTACCAGACTTAAAAAATAATTACTGGGGGTCAATCTGTCCCACTAAACCCTGAACTTCAGACCATGTGGTTGTGAAGTGAACTTTTTAACTACACAACCATGTCTGTGGTGGAGGTGCATGGCTTAATGGTTAGGGTATTGGACAATGCACTGTTCTTTATTTTGTGTTGCTTCACTCCACTCAGCTGACAAACATGAGTAATCCAAGAAACCAGCCCCATGGTTCTGTATCATTTCTGAAGGAGCTTTATCTTTTTTTTTTATCTATGCCTCTGTGTGTGTGTGTGTGTGTGTGTATCATGATGTCGTAGGAGAAATGTGTCCGCTTGGATGATGGCTCACTTGCACTAAACGAGGCTGCAAAGAGAGAGGCTTGGAGAAACCACTATGAAAGGCTGCTTAATAAAGAGAATGAATGGGAGGAAGAGAGTCTGCTGCATGGCGACCCAACAGAGGGACAAGCTATCCTAATTGACAGTACCTTAGTAGATAAAGCGATCAAGAGTATGAAGACAGGGAAGGCCCCCCCGGCCCATCAGGAATCACTGCAGAGATGCTCAAAATATCTGGCAGTGTCGTCTATAGCCTAGTCACCCGTATTGCGAACCAGGTGATACACGAAGGAGTCATACCCAATGACTACTTTGTAGTAGTCAACTGCTACAAAGGTAAAGGTGATGCTTTAGACACAAACAATTATAGAGGTATCAAGTTGTTGGACCAGGTAATGAAGGTCACCGAGAGGGTCATAGCCTAACAAATTAGGGAGAGAGTCAGTTTAGATGAGATGCAGTTTGCGTTCGTTCCAGGGAAAAGCACCACTGATGCTATATTTCTAGTATGACAGCTGCAGGAGAAATACCTAGCCAAAGATAAACCTCTGTACTTGGCTTTCATTGACATGGAGAAAGTCTTTGACTGGGTCCCCCGCTCCCTTATCTGGTGGTCAATGAGGAAACTAGGGATAGATGAATGGTTAGTGAGAGCTGTACAAGCCATGTACAGAGATACTGTCAGTAAGGTGAGGGTTGACAACAAATACAGTGAAGAATTCTGGGTAGAGGTAGGGGTCCACCAAGGTTCAGTCCTCAGCCCCCTCCTATTTATCATAGTCCTCCAGGCAATAACAGAGGAATTCAAGACAGGCTGGCCCTGGGAGCTCCTCTATGCTGAGGACCTTGCCCTAATTGCTGAGACACTATCAGAACCAGAGGAGAATTTTCAGGTGTGGAAGCAACTACTAGAATCGAAGGGCCTTAGAGTCAACCTAGCTAAAACCAAAGTCCTAACAAGTAGGAAGGTAAACAAAACACAAACCCCTTCAGGTAGATGGCCCTGCTCGATTTGTAGAAAAGGTGTAGCTAGAAACTCCATAAGATGTACCCAGTGTAAATTTTGGACACATAAGAGGTGTGGCAATATCAAAGGAAGGCTAACAAGAAATATAGTTTTTGTATGTGGCAGATGCTCAGGATCAATAAACACTGAAAATGTGCAGAAAACAACCTTTGCCACACTCCAGGGAGAAAAACTAGAAGTAGTTGATAGCTTCCGCTACCTAGGTGACTAAGTTTGTAGCAGGGGAGGGTGCACTGAAAGTGTAGCTGCTAGAATAAGAATAGCCTGGGCAAAGTTTAGAGAGCTCTTACCTCTGCTGGTGACAAAGGGCCTCTCACTTATAGTAAAAGGCAGATAGTATGACGCATGTGTGTGAACTGCCATGCTACATGGCAGTGAAACAAGGGCCATGACTGCTGAGGACATGCGTAAGCTCGCAAGGAATGAAGCCAGTATGCTCCAATGGATGTGTAATGTCAGTGTGCATACTCGACAGAGTGTAAGTACCTTGAAAGAAAAGTTGAACCTAAGGAGCATCAGATGTGGTGTGCAAGAGAGACGATTGCGCTGGTATGGACATGTGGCGAGAATGGATGAGGACAGCTGTGTGAAAAAGTGTTACACCCTAGCAGTAGAGGGAACCTGTGGAAGAGTTTGACCCAGGAAGACCTGGGATGAGGTGGTGAAGCACGACCTTCGAACTTTAGGCCTCACCAAGGCAATGACTAGTGACCAGGACCTTTGGAAATATGTAGTACGTGAGAAGATCCGGCAAGCCAAGTGAGTGCATAATCTGTGACCTCTGCCAGAAGTGTAACCAGCTCACTTATCCGTATCTTTTCTTCATTGGACACTAAAAACTCTGCTTGCGAAGACCTATTAAGGCAAGTAAATTTGAAATTTGAAATCTGAAATCGAAATTGAACTGAATCTGACAACTGGCACCCATGCCAACCTCTCCTTCATTGGACACAACCCTGTTGGGGCAAGTGAAATCGAAATCGTAATTTAACCATATTTGATGACTGGCACCTGTGCCAGTGGAGCACTAACAGCATAAAGTATGCTGCTGTTGCTAACACTGTAAGACAGTCTGTAATGTGACAGTGTCGTAAGTGAACACAACTGAAACTGATAATTCCCCACCATGCCTTGATGCAAAAGATCCAGTATAGGTCGGCAAACAAACGCTGCAAATAAAAGTAAACGTATGCGTGCAAATGAGGATGCCGCCAGGAGGAACTCTCTCAATGCACTTAGGATGGCTTCAGCGCGAAGAAGGGAAAGTGAAGAGCAGCATTGTGATCGGTTAGCACATATTGCTGCACAACGAGCCGCCCAGAGCAACGAGCAATGTTGAGCATACCAAACAAGAAATGCGTCCTCTACTGCTGCTGCATGAACTGCAGAGACTTAAGCACAACGCACAGTTTGACTTACATACGATGCTTCCTCAACTACTGTTGCACAAGCTGCAGAGACTGCAGCACAATGCACAGATTGACTTACAAGAGATGCTTCCTCAACTGCTGCTGCATGAGCTGCAGAGACTGCAGCACAATGTGCAGTTCGACTTACAAGAGGTGCTGCAGCAACTGCTGCTGTGTGTGCTACGGAGACTACAGGGGAAAGACAACAACGACTGGAGGCTACAACTCTGCGAAGGGCTGCATGAGTTTCCTACTCAAGGTCATGCTCCTCGCGTTGGTCAATGACAGCATTCAACTATGATCCTACAATTGACTACAGTAATCACCCTGACGTTCAAATAGGCTGCATGCCCACAATCTGCCAATTTTGCAGAGCTAAAATGTGGCCTGGAGAAACTCCTGGCATGTGCTGCTCCAATGGTAAGATTACAGTATCTCTTCTACAAGATCCTCCGCCCCTTTTGACTGATCTTTTGATGGGGGCGTCTCCTTATTCTCATGACTTTCTCAAGCAGATACGTGCCTACAACTGTGCATTCCAAATGACTTCCATTGGTATCAACATCATATGAGATGGGCATATCATGCCTTCCTTTAAAGTGCAGGGGTAGATTTACCATAGAATTGGTTCCCTGCAGCCGCATGATGCTGCCTCATCTCAGTTTCTTCAGCTCTACGTTGTGGGAGACTACACTGACCAGGCATACTTAACAAACAGCCCCTGGCAATGCCGGGTATGCCTGCGAGTATCTATAATATAAATCCTGTTCTGTGTGTGTGTGTGTGTAAAAGATTATAACAGCCGTATTTTTCAACTGATTTTCTCCAAACTGTGAACATACATTACTTACGTTCTAGGAATGGTTTTAGACTCTTAAAATTCTTTACATAATGAGTAACAGGCTCCTTGGAAGCAGAAAACTCCCGTTCATGGGTTACATTGAGAAAGGGCATAACGCTTTGTGAGTAACTTTCAGAAGTTAATTGTCTTCCTTGCATCCATTGGTCATAAGAAAAAGTTAAAATATTGCTTTTTATATTACATTCATGTCTTTGAAAGTTTTTAGAAATATTTACTTCTACTTTTCTAATATTAGTGATCTATCTATATCTCTCTATCCATCTCTATATCTCTGTCTATCTCTCTGTATTTATCTGTTTATATCTTATCTATCTATCTACATCTATCTTATTTGTCTAACTAGCTAGCTCTCTCTCTCTCTCTCTCTTTCTCTCTCTCTCTATCAATCTCTCTCTCTCTCTCTCTATCTCTCTATCTCTCTCTCTTCTCTATATCTCACTCACTATCCATTGTTTTCGCTTTTGGTTTTCAGACACTAGTTTTTTCACTCTAAGTTTTCAATCGCTATTTACAAACATCAAGTACAAATTACTGACAGAAAGAAGTTCACAATTGCTGATGAAAGTAATTTTATACATAATTTACTGACAGAAGTAACTTCATAAATTTCACTTCAATCCATACACTTCATAAAATTTGCCTACCAATTTCCTATTTACTTATGCAACGTTTTGTGATCTTTTTGTTATTTGTTGTTTTTTGACGGAATTACTGATTAAAGTAAGTTCATAATATATTGACAGAAGTAACTTCAAAAATTTCACTTAACTCCATACATTCACTTAATTTCGCTAAAAATTTCTTAACTACTTTTGCAAAAGTTTTGTGGTTCCAGTTGATCCGATCAACGAAACAGCCTGATCTTGAAATCAACGTGCAAGTGGCCGAGGACTTCACAGACACACATACCCTTAATGTAGTTCTCAGGCGCTCTTCATTTTTGCCAGCTGAGTGGACTGGAGCAACATAAAATAAGGTGTCTTGCTCAAGGAGAACGCGCTGCCGGGATTCGAACTCAAGACCTTACGATCGTGAGCCGGATACCTCAAGCACGAAGTCCTATGGTACATAAACATATATAATACATATGTAGCATGGTTACGACAAACACTTGGTGTCAGTTTTTCATTCAACTACTATCGTAGTTGAATAATATTCTTAACAGAGCTCTTTTGTCGCAGTCGGCGCCTTCCAAACTGTCTCACTAATTTAGTTTTAATCGAAATCAAATTTTGTTTGAATTATGTTTGAGCAGTGATAAGCTATGTATTTATACATAAAATACTTGAAATATGGTGCAATGGAACAAAAGTTAAGAGAAAAAGTATATAGACCAAACTGGTTGACTGACGGGTTGTAACGCCTGATATCGACATTTTGAGTCCACACCATTCTTTTAATTTTGATTAAGAATTATTATTTCTCAAAAATAACCCCCAATTGTTTTCCCCCAAAATTCCTATGTCCTCAGAATCTATATAGTCCGAGGTATATTTGTAGAGAATTTCATTTAAAAATATCCATTTTCTTGAAAGTTAAGACGAATTGAAGTGGACTCTGGTGAATTTTTCACAATTCCTCATCCCACCCCTCCCTAAAACACTTTCCCCATAACATTTTGTATATTCGGAATCTACATGATATAACATATATTTATAGAAATTTTCATTTAAAAATATCCATTTTCCTGAAAGTTATGATCATCCAAAGTCGGTCGGGCATAAATCTGTAGTTATGCCCACTACTCATATTTGGAATAAACTATTTCTTAGGCGCACACACAACAGATAAAA
>NC_069005.1:19054690-19058984 GCF_001194135.2 Octopus bimaculoides | reverse complement strand
TATATATATATATATATATATGAATTTGCATTTTAGCAGCTGAAATATGTCACAAACATTTTTTAACTAATCTAAACTTCACTTATGCCTCAACACTGCTGGGCACTAATATTACGGTGTGTGTGTGTGTGTGTATATATATACACACACACACACGCACACATATACATACATGTGTGTGTGTGCGTGTACATACACATGCAACAGGCTTCTTTCAGTTTCTGTCTGCCTGATCCACTAACAAGTCTTTTGTTGAGCTGGGGCTATAGGAGAAGACACTGGCCCAGAAATGTCACATAGTGTGACTGAACACGGAACCATGTGGTTGGGAAGCAAACTTTTTACGATACATCTATGCTTGCCCCTGTTTGTGTGCGTGTGTATATATATAAGTATACACACACACACACATACACATAGTGGAGTTATGTTGTTTCTCTCTAGCCTTCAATCCGTGTGTGTTGTTTCTTTTTATCTTGACAAGGTTTTGATCTCAGTGAATTTTAATCATCTTCTTCACACTAGTAATTCTTTTCTGAATGTAATATTTGTCTTATTTTTGTTGTTTTTATTTTCTTTTTCTTTTTCCAGGAGAGTGAAACTGGTTTGTACATTTGTATGAATACATTTCTGGGTCTAGGCAAGCTATACGTAGAAGAACATTTCAAAAAGACTGGCAATGGTGTTTTCTTGCATATTAAGCGGAGGAGAAAAACAGTAAGTTGTACATTCAGAGAACTGGAAACAGTCATGTTACCTTCAGTCTTTCGATCTCTCACCCTCTCTCTCTCCCATCCCCATTTCTCCCTGATGATGTCAGTAAGGTTTCTCTACAGATTAAGGTGCAAGCTTAAGCAGTACACTCCTATGTCCCCTCATTAGTTACCCTTGATTCTTAAAACCATTTCATGGAAAGCAATGTGCATTCCTTCACTTCAATTAAAACCTTTGGTGACATCTCTTGTTTGAACCTCCTTGCTAAATTGTTTGTCTATGACAGTGGTTCTCAACCATTTTTTACCTATGGGTCCCTTTGATTCCTATTTTACTCTACTGGACCTTCATAGACAAGTGGCTTTCAACCAGGGTCCATTATAACCTTTGTGGGCCCATATACAAATCTGTTGTTAAAATTTATCTTCAATAAATTGCTTATACTTCTACTATATATATATATATATATATATAGTAAAAGTATAAGCAATTTATTGAAGATAAATTTTAACATCAGAATTGTATATGGACTCCCAAAGGTTATATGGAGCCTGGTTGAAAGCCACTTGTCTATGATGATTAGTAACTTCATTTTACAATGGCCTGCTTTCTTTTACACATTTGCGCATGGCCCACTTGTATATGATATCGTATCTTACTTAGGTGCAGGTATGCCTCTGTAGTTATGAATGTCGCTTTGTAACCACAGGGTTTCAGGTTTAGTCCCATTATGCTGCACCTTGGGCAATTATCTTCTACTACAGTGCTGGATTGACCAATGCCTTGTGAGTGAATTTAGTAGATGGAAACTGTGAGGCTTGTTTACTTCCCTGTAACTTAGCAGTTCAGTAAAAGAGACTGAAAGAATAAGTACCAGACTTAAAATATAAGTACTAGGATAGATTTGTTGGTACACACTCTCACTTGCTCACACATGCTCTCACTCACACTCTCACTCACCTGTACACAGTCTCACACACATGCGCACACACACACACACACACACACACACTCACACACTCTCTCTCGTACCTGCTCTCACTCACACACACACTTGCTCACACTCTCATACACTCCTACTCTCATACACTCCTACTCTCATGCACTCTTACTTGTTAGCATATAGTCACACTTGTACCTTCTCTCACTCAATAATAATAATAGTAATAATGATTGTAATAATATTGTTCCTTTATTTTTAGATTCAGAAAGCTTCAGAAGATCCCCCTCCCTTGAAGAAACCCACTCGACTTGCTATTGGTAAGTTTACTTCTCTTTTAGACATTTACTGGATCTGGGAGGTGTTTATTGATTTTCTGTTTATCTTGTGAGTTGGTACACAACTGGTAGTTGGTAACTGTGTAGAAAGAAGTCCAAGGAATACTGCAGCCAGCCCTGCATGTTATAACTATTAAAAAAAAAAAAAGCCATAAGGCTCATCCGGCTGGTTCCCCAGGCTCTCTGGCATATAAATCTATAAATTTCTGTTCTGGATGGGACCCTGGTCCATTGCAGGATTTAGTCATTTTTGCCTGCTGAGTGGAGTGGAGCAATGTGAAATGAAGTGTTTTGCCCAAGAACACAAGACATTGCCCGGTCTTAGAATTGAAGCCACAATCTTACAATCATGAACGCAACACCCTAACCACTAAACAATGCACCTTCACACATGTTATAGCAGGCAAGTAAAAGGGGTTGACAACAGGAAGGGTGTCTTCCAGCTGCATGGAAAAATCATCATCACCTTCATTGTTGTCATGTTTGCATGGATTGGACAGAATTTGTTGAGGTGGATTTTCTGCAGCTGGATGCCCTTCTTGTCGTCAATCCTCACCGGTTTCCAATTAAGGTAATATTTCTCTCTGACCAGATATGTTTTTGTGGTAGATTGAAAACAAAGAACAGTAACACACACAGACAGAGAGAGAGAGAGAGAGAGAGAAATTTCACAAGATGTACCTGATGTATGCTTTGGACACATAAGAGGTGCAGCAACATCAGAGGAAGGTTAGTGGGGAAAATAGCTTTTGTGTGTGGAAGATGTTCAGGTACAATAAACACCAAAAATGTACAGAAAATACACTCCATCAGCTGCCAGGGGTGTAAGCTAGAGGTAGTTGTTAGATTCTGTTATCTAGGTGACCAAGTTAGTTGTTGAGGTGGATGCTCAGAGGGTACACGAGCATAAGAATAGGCTGGACAAAGTTCAGAGAGCTCCTACTTCTGCTGGCATTAAGGGGATTTTCCCACAGTTAAAGGCAGATTGTATGATGCCTGTGTGCAAACTGCTATGCTACACAGCAGTGAAACATTGGCTGTGACAGCTGAGGATATGTGTAAGCTTGAAAGAAATGAAGCAAATAAGCTTTGCTGGATGTGCAGTGTCAGTGTGCATGTTTGACAGAGTGTAAGCATCTTGAGAGAAAAGTTGGGAACAAGAGGCATCAGATATGGTGTGCTGGTCATGTGATGTGTATGGATGAGGACAGCTGTGTAAAGAAGTGCTGATCTCTGACTGTGGAAGGAGCCTGTGGTAGAAGGTAGACCCAGGAAAACATGGGATGATGTGATGAAGCATGAGCTTTGAACTTTGGGCCTCACAGGCAATGGCTAGTGCCCGAGACCTTTGATGATATGCTGTGCTTGAGAAGACCCGTCAAACCAAGTGAAATCATAGTTGTGGCCGATGCTGGTGTCACGTAACTGGCACCCCTGCCGGTGACACGTTAAAAGCACCTTTCAAGTATTAGGCCTCATGGAGACAAGGTCGCTGATGCCAGTGGCTGATGCCAGTGGCTGATGCCAGTGGCTGATGCCAGTGGCTGATGCCAGTGGCTGATGCCAGTGGCTGATGCCAGTGGCTGATGCCAGTGGCATGTGAAAAGCTCCATTCAAGTGTTGGTCCTCATGGAGGCAATGACCGAGACCTTTGGCATTATGTCGTGCTTGAGAAGAAGACCCATCAAGCTGAGCAAAATTGCAGTCATGGAAGATACCGGTGTCATACAATTGGCACTTGTGCCGGTGGCATGTAAAGGCACCCATTACACCCTCAGAGTGGTTGGTGTTAGGAAGGGCATCCAGCTGTAGAAACTATGCCAAATAAGATTGGGGTCTGGTGTAACCTTCCAGCTTGCCAGTCCTGGTTAAACCATCCAACCCATGCCAGAATGGACAATGGATGCTAAATGATGATATATATATATACCCAACATGGTTTCCGACCAGGAAGAAGCTGCCTGACTCAGCTCTTACAACACTATGACTGGGTGCTGAAACAGCTACTTAACCACTCAAATGTGGAAGTGATATATCTCGACTTTGCAAAGGCCTTTGATAAAGTTGATCATGGAATGATATGTCACAAACTGCGTGATCTCGGCATAGTTGGAAAATTGGGAGAATGGCTTCATGACTTTCTGAAGGATAGAAGTCAGGTGGTAGTAGCCAATGGGGCCACCTCCAATGACACACAAATAGTGAGCGGTGTTCCGCAAGGCACTGTTTTGGGACCATTACTGTTCATAATGGCCCTCTCAGACATGCCCTCAGCCACACAGAGAGCCACGGTCACAAGTTA
>NC_069005.1:19052364-19053236 GCF_001194135.2 Octopus bimaculoides | reverse complement strand
CGAGCAAATCGACCCCAGGACTTATTCTTTGGAAGCCTAGTACTTATTCTATCGGTCTCTTTTGCCGAACCGCTAAGTTTTGGGGACATAAACACACCAGCATCGGTTGTCAAGTGATGTTGGGGGGACAAACACAGACATGCAAACATATACACACACATACATATATACATATAAACGACGGGCTTCTTTCAGTTTCCTTCTACCAAATCCACTCACAAGGCTTTGGTCGGCCCGAGGCTATAGTAGAAGACACTTGCCCAAAGTGCCATGCAGTAGGACTGAACCCGGAACCATGTGGTTGGTAAGCAAGATACTTACCACACAGCCACTCCTATGCCTAATAATAAAATTAGTTGAATCTATTTTCATGCATTTGGAGTTTGCTAAGTTTCCAAAGCTCCGACAGCCGACGGCATGAAAATAGATCCAACAAATTTTATTGATATCTGAGAAAATACTAAGTTTCCAACATTTTTATGGTAGAGAGTTATGAGAGAATGAGTTCAATACGTATTTCAGTTCCGGATGTTATGAAGCATGTGTTATGGTTAAATTACTTGATACAGTTAGAAGTGTCATTGAATAGTGAGAGAGGGGTAAAGCATGAGGAATAGTAGCAGGGTCATTGAATAGTGAGGGAGGGGTTCAGAGGAGTAAATTCGAAAAAGTGTGACACACTGACATTCGCTTTCGCATTTATTATTATATATATATATTATATACACATGTGTATGTGTGTGTCTGTGTTTGTCCCTCACCACTGCTTGGTGACTGGTGTGTTTATGTCCATGTAACTTAGTGGTTTGGCAAAAGAGATCAATAGAATTAATATAAGGCTTAATAAAAATAAGTACTGGGGTTGGTTCATT
>NC_069005.1:19044333-19051940 GCF_001194135.2 Octopus bimaculoides | reverse complement strand
GTGTGTGTGTGTGTGTGTGTGTGTGTGTGTGTGTGTGTGTGTGTGTGTGTGAATGTCTGCCTGTCATCTCTTGTTTATTTATTTTGTGTGATGTTTTCATGTAGGTGAACCTGTCGGCTATTGCCATCATTGAGGCTGAAGATGCTCTGAAGATGGAAGAGGCAGCATTAGCAACAGGATCTTGGGAAGGTGACAAGAGAATCGTAAGCAAGTAAGTCACCATCCCCATCATCAAATGTCTGCTTTCCATTCCAGAATAGGTTGAATGGATCATCAAAGTATGAATCAGTTTTTATTCAGAGTTACTGATCCTATCGTGCATTTTCACACAGGTTGGAGGACCACATCTTGCTCATATATCTTATTTTTAGTTTGTCTTCTATAGCTGGACACCTTTCCGATCACCAACCTCTGCACAGAGTACACTGGGTGTATTTTATCATGTCCCTCGAACTAGAGAGGTTTCCATGTCCTTGACAAGACTGGAAGGGTTCTGTCAACCTTGTGTAATCTCTACTTGTCTGTCAACAGCTTCACTGATTGTTCTGGGTGCATTTTATCATATCCCTAAAACTAGAGGGACATGAACTAGAGAATAGTCAGGTCAGCAATCTCATCATGGGCTGATGAAACCTGCTACTAGTATCATGTAAACCAGTGATTACTTGTTCTGTGGTCAGTGACTATGAGGGTTGGCTGAAAAGTTCATAGGCTGACCAAAATACTCTGATGGAATGTGACCCAATGAAGTTTATTTTTCAATGTAGTCCCCTTTTCAGTTCACACACAGTTCTCCCATCAGTGTTGCAGTGCTTGGATCCCATTAGTGAAGAAGTTTTTGTCCTCTTGGTCAAAAAAGTCATCAACAACAGGTATGATGTCATCATCACTGCAATACTGATTCCCAGCCAACAGATGATTGTCAGATGGGACAAAATCAGGAGAATAGAGAGGGTGATCAACCAACTGAAAGCCACAATCATGCGCAGCAGCCATTGAAAGCAAGTGCTGGAGCATTGTCTTAATGAAACAAGACCCCTTTCATCAATTTTCCTGGGCATTTAGTCTTGATAGTCTTTTGTAACTGCCTCAGTATGTTGGCATAGTACTCTCCATTGATGGTGTGGCCCTTTTAAAGATTGTCAATAAACTCCATGCCTTTTGCATCACCTTCCCTGCAGATGAAATGACCTTGGCCTTCTTTGGAGAAGGTGAGCAGAGATTGTTTCCACTGCATGGATTATCTCTTTGTCTCCAGATCAAAGTGATGAAGCCAACACTCATCCTGTGGGCTAAGAAATGTTGAAGGAAACCAACTGGATCTGTCTGAAACAATGTCAGATTTTCTCATGATGGGATCAGCCCAGTGCACTTTCAGTTAGGTGTCAGAAGATGTGGCACTCAATGAGCAGAAACCTTCATCATGCCAAGTTCATTGTGCAGAATATTCTCAATTCTCAACTGAAGAGTTCCATTGATCTTGTGTTGTCTCTGCTTCTCTGCTTGTTTACCAACCAACTTACAGTGGGAAGCTGGGTGCATTTTTCTGAAGCACCAGCACTTGTCAGGTTGGCTTCTATCCTGTAAGCTTAAAGAGTCCATGATATTCTGTAACGCAGCAGTTCTCACAGACCAGTTTTATACAAGAAAATTGCACCACAGACTGAGAGATTACACACATAACAAACACAATAAAGTACATAATCATCATCATCATCATCATCATCATCATCATCATCATCATCATCATCATCATCATCATCATCATACGTCTGTTTTCCCTGCTGGCATGAGTTGGATGATTTGATGAGCTGGCCAGCTGGAGAGCTGCTGGAGCTCCATTTGTCTGTTTTGGCATGGTTTCTATGGTTGGATTCCCTTCCTAATGCCAAGCAAAGGGTGCTTTCTATATGGCACCAGTGCTGGTACTTACGTGGCACTGGCACGAGTGCTTCTTATGTGGCACCAGCACCCACAAGAGAGGGAGTGGGGGCATGGCCATAAAGGACGTACCTGAATGTATGAATGGCCGCAATTTTACTTAACTTGATGTGTCTTCTCAAGTACAGCAAATCACAGAAGTTTTGGTCCCTTGTATGCATCACATGACCAAACCAGCACAGTCTTTTCTCTTGCATGCAATATCTGATGCCTCTTATACTCAGTTTTCCTCTTAAATCATTTACTCTCTGTTGCCTGTGCACACTGACATTAGCCATCCAACGGAGTATGCTGGCTTCATTTCTTTCAAGCCGTTGCATGTCCTCTGTAGTCATAGCCTATGTTTCACTGCCATGCAACACAGCTGTATATATACAGGCATCATACAATCTGCCTTTCATTCTGAGGAAGAGGCCCTTTGTTAGCTCTCTAAATTTTTACCAGTTGGTTCTTATTCTAGCTGTTTATGCTTTCAAAACTTCTTCCTCCACTATTAACTTAATTGCCTAGGTAATGGAAGCTATCTACTACTCCTAGGAATATCCCCCAGACATTTGAAGAAGTCTATTCTCTGTACATTGTTAGTGTTAATTGTACCTGCACATCTGCCACATGCAAAGACTACTTTCTCTCTTAACCTTCTTGTGGTACTACTGCACCTCTTATATGTCCATAGCTTTGCACTGGGTACACAGTATGGAGTTTCTATCAACACCTTTCTGACATATCAAGCAGGGCCATCTCCCTGAAAGTATTTGTGTAAGACTTTGGACTTTCCTAAATTAACTGTAAAACCCTTAGATTCCAGACTTTGCTTCCACACCTGAAATTTCCTCTCTAGTTCAGATAGTGATTCAGCTATAAGAGCAAGGTCATCAGCATAGAGGGGTTCCTAAGGGCAGCCAGTCTTGAATTCCTGTTATGGCCTGGAGGACTGTGATAAACAAAAGAGGACTTGGAGTTTTTACAGAGGTGGGCAGGTTTACATATAAAGCACTGCTTTCTTTCACAGTGTATTGGCTTGCTAATTCCACCAGCACTAGCAAGGACATAATGTACCTTGCAAGACTATGGACCCCAAGTGAGAAGGTGGGGGCTTTATTCTAGGAGAATAAGAAGTAGGGAGGGGAGAAAAAGGCCTGGAACAGAGCAGAGAGTAGAGAGGAGAGAAAAAGGCCTGGAACAGAACAAGTATCTTGCTGAAGAGGTGTGTCATGGCTATGAGCGTAATTCTTTTATCGGTTTCTGTTATTGGATTATAGCTATGCTAGAGCATTGCTTTGAAGGGTTTTTGGTAATTATATTGATGCCCACGCTTTGTCTTGTACTTGTTTTTTGGCTTGAACATGTCTTTGATTGTGCTTTTGTGTTAATGCATGCGTGAAATCAAAGCAAGTTTGTGTATATATGTATGTGAGTGTATGTGTTTGTCTACACAGATGCTTCTGAGTGTTTATATATATATGTGTGTGTGTGTGTGTGTGTGTGTAGCTATGATTTCATGATTGTGTGTATAAGAGCCATGCATATCAAAGTAGGTGCTTGTGAGAGACAGATCAAAGTGTGTGTGTGTGTTCATACACATATGTTCATATGTTAATTTGTGTGTGAGTGCTGTGTGGTTATATATATATATATGTGTGTGTGTGGTGTGTTACATTCACCAAATACCTTATCTTTTTTTCTTTCCTTTTTTTGTAGACATGCTGAAAATCTACTCCAGCTGGACAATGGCAAGAAGATCCCACCAACTGGCTGGAAGTGTGAAATGTGTGAACTGACCACTAACTTGTGGCTCAACCTCACAGACGGTGCCATCCTATGTGGGCGCCGTTTCTTTGATGGCAGTGGCGGTAACAATCATGCTGTTGACTATTATAACATAACCAAGTACCCTCTGGCTGTGAAGCTGGGTACAATAACAGCCGACGGTGCCGGTGAGTAGAAATGTGGGTTTGTTTGATATCATCATCATCAATGTAATTGCATTGCTATCAACATCACTGTCATGTTTTTGTTGTTAGCCCATCAGAAGTTCAATATTGTGATTCAAGTTGTTGTGGTCGACCGGATTCAACTTGGATGGATTTGAGATTTGAAACTTTTGGAGAAAGACTTAGCAATAATAATAATTTCAAATTTTGGCACAAGGCTACCAAGTTTGGTGAAGGGAGCCAGTTGAAAACACTGACCCCAGTGTTCTACTGGTGCTTATTTTATTGACCTTGAAAGGTTGAAAGGCAAAGTCGACCTTGGTGGAATTTGAACTCAGAACATAAAGACGGATGAAATACCGCTAAGCATTTTGTCTGGCATGCTAACAATTCTGCCAGCTCACTGCCTTAATAATAATAGTAATAATAATAATAATAATGATAATGATTTCAAATTTTGGCTCAAGGCCAGCAATTTCGGGGAGGGATAAGTCAATTACATCAACCTCAGTACTCAACCTGTACTTGTTTCATTGACCCTGAAAAGGTGGAATGCAAGGTCAGCCTCGGCAGAATTTGAACTCAGAATGTAAATAAGGATGAAATGCTGTTAAGTATTTTGCCTGACCTGCTAATGGTTCTATCAGCTTGCCACTTTAATAATAATAATAATAATAATGATAACTGTTTCAAATTTTGTCACAAGAACAGCACTTTTGAGGGGAGGAGTGTAAGCTGATTACATCAACTCCAGTAATTTTGTATCAAGCTCAAAAGGATGAAAGGCAAAGTTGACCTTGGCAATATTTGAACTCAGAATGTAAAGAGCTGGAATAAATGCTATTTGTCCAGTGTGCTAATGATTCTGCCAGCTTGATGCCTTCATAATAATATTGGTTTCAAATTTTGGCGTTAGTCCAGCAGTTTTGGGGCAGGGGCTAAATCAGTTAAATCGATCTCAGTGCTTGGCTGGTACATGTTTTATTGACCCTGAAAGGAGGAAAGGCTAAGTCAATCCAGACAGCATTTGAACCTAGAACCTAAAGATTAATGAAATGCTGCTAAGCACCTTAAAAAGTGAGATGCTTACAGCACCTAGGTTTCCCAAGTGGTCACTCGTCCAAATACCAACTGGGCTTGACATTGCTTAACTTTAGTGATTGGACAAGAACTGGTGCATTCAACATGATATGGCCATAAACATAATAATAATTTTAATAATAATGTTATTTCTAATTTTGGTGCAAAGCCAGCAATTTTATGATTTCACCAACTCCAGTCTTCAACTGGATCATATTTGTATTTCTTATCTGTAAACAGAGAATTGAGAGTAAGTTCTTAATATTTACTTACCAAATAGTAACTATTTCCAGGGAATTCTGAACACTACCAACATTAGTGTTTTCATTTAAATATGCAACTCTTTAAAAAGAGATTTTGTATCAGAGAACCAGAGCTGATCATACTGGTGTGGGTTTTGGTATGAAGTGGACCAATCATCATCATCATTATGGCAAATGCTCTTCTCTCTTTCATACTCTTTAGCCTACAGGCACAGATTTACAGTAGGTCCGTTCACTGGGGCCATCCTTGCCACATTCACCTGCCTCTCAACAAATTTACTAGGGAGTAAGCACATAACCATCAACCTTCATATTCCTTTTCAAATGGAATTTTAAAAAAATGTTGAAGATGGCTTCACTGAATAGAAAAGTGTGCATCTTCTGTTTTTTTCTGTCTTGTCCATTACACAATCTCTTTTGCCAGAACCATCAGACAGAGGTAAACTGTTTGTACTTTGTTGTTGTAGTAGTTATAAATAATTGTTGTTTTGCAGATGTTTACTCTTATGATGAAGATGACATGGTAGAAGATCCATACCTTACCAAACATCTGGCCCATTTTGGCATCAACATTGCCTCTTTGCAAAAGGTGAGTTTGTCATTGCCTTACCATTATTATTACCATAACAACAATGATGACTACAACCATCAAACCATCACAACCACAACACCACAATCACACCCTCTACCTCCCACTCATAATTTTGCTACTGCTGCTACCACCACCACCACCACCACTAAAAGAACAAGAAGAGGAGAAAAGCAGTGAATATAGCTGCAGTAGCACTACTACCACTTATACCAACACTACCACTACATATACGATAGATGCAAGCACCACCTGCACTGTGGCCACCACCACTGCCCATATTATCATCATTGTCACCACTACTACCTCTACTACCACCATTACCATCATTGTCACTCCTACCTCCATTACCCCCACTATCCATTCTATTCCCACTGCAACTTCCACTCATACCATTACCATCATTACTACTGTTTCCAATATTACTGTACTATCATCTGTAATAATAATAATAATAATAATAATAATAATAATAATAATAATAACAATGAGTAATAATAGTTTCAAATTTTAGCACAAGGCCAGCAACTTTGGGAGAGGAAGTAAGCCGATTACATCAACCTCATTGCCGAACTGGTACTTATTTTATTGTCCCTGAAAGGATGAAAGGCAAAGTCGACCTTGGTGGAATTTGAACTCAAACCATAAGGATGGACAAAATGCCACTAAGCATTTTGCCCAGCATGCTAATGATTCTGCCAGCATGCCACCTAATAATAATAGTAATAATAATGATAATCCTTTCTATTAAAAGCACAAGGCCTCAAATTTGGTGGAAGGAGATTAGTTGATTATGACCCCAGTACTCAACTGGTACTTAATCTATCGACCCCGAAAGGATGAAAGGCAAAGTTAACCTCAGCAGAATTAGAACTTAGAACGTAAAGATGGACGAAATGCTGCTAAGCATATTATCCTGTATGCTAATGATTCTGCTCGTTTGCTGTCTTAATAATAATAATCCTTTCTACTATAGTCACAAGGCCTGAAATTTTGGAAGAGGGGACTAGTCGATGATATCAACCCCAGCACCTAACTGGTACTTATTTTATGAACTATGAAAGGATGGAAAGCAAATTTGACCTCAGTGGAATTTGAACACAGAATGTAAAGGCAAACAAAATGCTGTTAAGCATTTTGTCTGGCATGCAAACAATTCTGCCAGCTTGCTGCTTAAATTATAATTATACACATTTAGGATAGAAGCTACATATTTAAAGGTAGAAGGGAACAGACATTTAGAGTGGTGGGTACAGACATTTAAGATAGAGGGTAAAGGCATTTAAAGTAGAAGCTATGACCATTTAGGATAGTGGATACAGACATTTCACCAATTCACTTGTGCATATATGCACGCACCTACACAAGTATTGCACACAAACATATACATGCATCTACGCATGCATTGTGGATACATACATATATATGCACACTATGCTCCGTTGGATGTGTAATGTCAATGTGAATACCCGTCAGAGTGTAAGTATCTTGAGAGAAAAGCTGAACATTAGAAGCATCAGTTGTGGCGTGCAAGAGAGACGATTGCGCTGGTATGGACATGTGGTGAGAATGGATGAGGATAGCTGCGTGAAAAAGTGCCACACCCTAACAGTTGAGGGAACCTGTGGAAGAGGTAGGCCCAGGAAGACCTGGGCTGAGGTGGTGAGGCAAGACCTTCGTACATTGGGCCTCACCGAGGCGATGACTACTGACCGAGACCTTTGGAAATGTGCTGTGCGTGAGAAGACCCGGCAAGCCGAGTAAGATCGTTGCCAGTGCCCCTGGACTGGCTTGTGCGGG
>NC_069005.1:19041663-19044176 GCF_001194135.2 Octopus bimaculoides | reverse complement strand
TGTGCGGGTGGCACATAAAAGACACCATTTCGAGCGTGGCCGTTTTCGTGCGGGTGACACGTAAAAGCACCCACTACACTCTCTGAGTGGTTGGCGTTAGGAAGGGCATCCAGCTGTAGAAACTCTGCCAAATTAGACTGGAGCCTGGTGTTGCCATCCGGTTTCACCAGTCCTCAGTCAAATCGTCCAACCCATGCTAGCATGGAAAGCGGACGTTAAACGATGATGATGATGATGATGATGATCACCACCCTCTTTTATGTACACACACACAATCATAAACACATGCTGCATAGTCTCTCTTTGTCTATCTGTCTGTCTTTCACACACACACACACACTAACACACACAAATACACAAACACATATGCACACATACACACACACAGAGGGTTTTATTTGAATACATGTAATATTGATCTTTTTACTTTTTGGTCAAGGTCCCACACAAATTACAAAGTAAGTGGGTGTGTGTATAGGGGGAACAGATTGTGATGTGATGTTCATGCCTTTCTCAGATGAAATTTGTTTTCTGTAGACAGAAAAAACAATGGTTGAGCTGGAGATAGACTTAAACCAGAAGATTGGTGAATGGGATGTGATTCAGGAGTCTGGCAGTCAGCTGACACCCCTCTATGGGCCAGGCTGCACGGGTATGCGTAACCTTGGCAACAGTTGCTATATGAATTCTGTGATGCAGGTGATTTTCACCATCCCAGATTTTCAAGAAAAGTGAGTTATCCTCAATTTTGTTTCTCATCAACAGCCTCTTTTTCTTTGTTTTTTTTCTTTTCTTTCATTGTTTTCGCATTCTTTTTAGCATTAGTTGATAAAATTGGCACTTTTGGTTACATAGACACACACACACACACACACACACACACACACACACACACAAAATAAATAAATAAAAAAGGGTGTGAGAAATCGTTTGTAACTTATTTCCCAAATCCTGCTCTAGGTTAGACATTTACTGTACACACACATACACATAAGCACACACACAAACACATGCACATTTACATATTGTAAATGATTATGTAGGGCAGGCTTGTTGTGTCACTACATAAGTGTATATGACTATCAGTATTAGGCTTGGCTGTGTAGTAAGAACTTTGCTTCTCACAACATAGTTCTTACCACATAGATGCCACTGTATGGAATTTTGTACTAGTGGCTTCTACTATAGTTCTGGGCCAACCAGAGGCTTGTGAGTAGATTTGGTCAACAGGAACCTGTCATATAAATACACACATACATATGTATATATATTTGTGTGTGTTTTGGTGCCTGTGTTTATCTTCCACCACTGCTTGGCAAGTGGCTTTACATGACTATGTAAACAAAATTTTATTCCATTACACATTAAACATGCCTGTGACTATATGCAGGTTCATGAATTTATATATACAAGCTTTCCTTGTACAAAATATATATATATATACTTGCAGAAACACCCATTGTTAATTGGGTTTAAAAAAGCTGCCAAAATTGTACTATGACTTTTGAAAGTTATTCACTTAGATTGTTTTGAACATGGCCAGAAATGGAACTTTTTGGGTGGTCATTGTAGGAAGGTGAAACAAATGTTGTTTGAGTTACTCAGATGGCAGCACAGGAATCTGAAAGGTGTTAAGGAATGGTCATCATAGTTTACTGATTTTATTATGGTTTTAGATGAAATTTTAAAGTTACATATGGATGAAATTGTAGTTATACTGTAGGTTCAAGTGGAACCTCGTTTGTGAAATAGAAGAAGAGATTCATGAAAATAATTACACAAGAATGAAAGTAAATTGTGAAGTTGCATGAGGGTGATCAAACAATTCTGCTTTGATGGGAGTGACAACAGGTTTTCAGGCATAACTACAGACCTTCCCTCCACTGTTACTGCATAACATAATGGGTACTTTCTCACGAAATTTTCAACAAATCCTGCTTTGATGCTGTACATTCGGAGTATATATGAATTTATGGGAAAGAATTATTTCGAGGGGTTGTGGAGAGGAGTTTTGGAAAATTCACATGACCCCATTTATTTCCCTTATAACCTTGAGGAAAATGGGTATTTTTCAAAGAAAGTTTATACAATTATCTTTGAAACTGCATAAATTACAATTATAAAAACATTTGGGTGTAAAAATGTTTTCCAAGGGGGCAGGGAGAAGTGTTTTGAAAAAAGACCAATCAAAAAGACCATATCCTCACCATTTTCCACCTAACCGATTTTCACTATTTTTTTTTGGCACTTAAAAATAATGAGAGGAAATGTTTTTGGTTCTAAAACAAAAATTTTTAACATTTTCAGAGGAAAAACTGTGATTTAAGGAAGAGTTGGCTGTTGTTGTTTCTAGCACATTCCAAGACCACCTTCCTCGTTTTTTTGTCATTCTCACATGTATTGATGTTTTTTAATATTTTTCCTCCCATAAACACAGTTATTCTATAAAAAAACATTTGAAAGTTTGATTTTTTTCACCCACCGCCTCTCTTTCTGCTTATAATTTTAAATAT
>NC_069005.1:19037672-19041105 GCF_001194135.2 Octopus bimaculoides | reverse complement strand
AAAATATTGGCTATAATCAGCCTGGAGTGCGATGGTGAGGGGGAAGGGAAGTGGAAAAATTATAAACTTTCAAAACTTTTTTTTCATAAAAAGATGCCCCCACCCCGATCATTTCTAAGGCTGTGGTAAAAAACAAATGGGAAAATAACAGTCAAAACGGACAAATTCCAACTTATGTGATCTTCCTCATCTGAAACTCCATTTTATTGACCCTCCCCCACCCTTGGAAAAATTTTTCCCACAAATTTCTTTATAATCATACTCTATCCTGTTTGAAAGGTATTTATATAAACTTTCATTACAACATACCCATTTTCCTGAAAGTTATGAGGCAAAAAAGTCTGGTCATGTGAAAACAGACAAATTTTGCTTTTTATAAGGACAGAGATAATAACGTATGCGTGTGCATGTGTATAACTGTAATAAGCTGTATTACTTTATATTCCTATAAATATTACTTACTTTACAGGACAAAAGAAAGTTGATAGATTCCAATTATATCGGAAAACATTTTCCATAAATTGAGAGACCAGTTTGGGAAAACTCAAACAATTCTGCTTTCACCACAAATTCTGATATAGGTTGAATCTACACCATTACAAGGATATCTCTAGAAAATTTTATTTTAAAATACCTATTGTCCCTAAAGTGATGAAACAAATTCAGTGGGGCACTCTTTTGTAGATATGCCATATGTGTAACAAGCATATGGTCAAATACACAGTATGCAAAGTGCTAGAAATAGAAATCAACACTCCAATTTCATTTTCAGGAAATAAATGTACTGTTATCTGTGGAATGGTCAAATTAATTTAAATGATACGAAAAACCTGAAATATTATCAATTTTATTTAGTGTTTTCAGCAGTCAATATACAAACAAACAAACTTTGCGTTTCATAAGGATAGAGTTGAAATATTACTTATTTTACAGGACAGAACAAAACTGATTCCTGACTGAATTTTAAACTCAGCTAATTTTCCTTATGTTGCCTTACAATTTACTTTCATTCTTATCCAATTGTTTTCATGGGTTTCTTTTTCATTTGACTAATTAAGCTTCAAATTTAGTTAACTTACACCTTCATAATAACTATAATTTCATCCTCATGCAACTTCACAATTTACTTTCATTCTTGTGTAATTATTTTCATGAATCTCTTCTTCTATTTCACAAACGAGGTTCCACTTGAACCTACAGAATAACTACAATTTCATCCATATGTAACTTTACAATTTCATAAATATAAAACCAATAATAGGGAGATAATAATGCACCTTTAATTAATTCCCTTAGACAACTCATTTATTTTGGAAAAAGCAAGGAAAAAATATAATAATGCATATTTAATCAATAATAAATCTCTGAGCGAGTTATATACACACACATGGCCTAGTGGTTAGGGTGTGGCATTTATGATCATAAGATTGCGGTCTCAATTTCTGAACTGGGTGGTGCACTGTGTCTTTGAGCAAAACACTTCATTTCATATTGCTCCAGTCCACTCAGCTGTAAATTGGTAATCCTGCAATGGACAGACATTCTGTTCAGAGGAAATGTCGGCCTTGACTGTCTAACTAGTAGGGTGCCATCATTTGAAAGCTATAGCAATGAAAGGAAGCACAGTATTACAAGTGGTATATAAAAACACCCTATAACCCGGTTGATATAGTGATATTTTCCTTCCTATCAAAGAAGGCACAAGCACTTTCACACACACATACGCATGATGGAATTTCCACCTACCAAATTCATTCATAAGGCTTTGGTTGGTCAGAGGCTGTAGTAGAAGACACTTGCCCAAGGTGCTGCACAGTGAAACTGAACTCAAAACCATATAGTTGGGAATTGAAATATAATTACTGGTTTTCATGCTACTAGTACCATGTAAACCAGTCATTACCTGTTCTGTGGTCTGTGACTATGATGGTTGGCTGAAAAGTTTGTAGGCTGACTAAGATACTCTCATGGAATGGGACCAAATGAGGTCTCTTTTTCAATATAATCTCCCATGCAGTCTACACACTTCTTCTATCAGTGTTGCAGTGCATGGATCCCATTGGTGAAGAAGCTTTCATCTTGTTGGTCAGAAAAGTCATCAACAGTAGATGTGATGTCATCATCACTGTATTATCTTGTAGCTCTGAGATTTCAATGATGTTGACTATTTTTAGAGTGACATTGTACGGGGATTGTTAGAGGCCAGGCCTAGTTGCTTTGAATATAAAAGAATAAAATATTTGGGCTGGTTTAAATACTAAAGGGTGAAGTAGCAAGCAGTTTTCACCAAAACGCAGCATGTGGTTTGTGTATGGGTCAAAGGCTGAAACCACAATATTATTAACTCAAAGAGCTTGCAACTTACATAAAAGTATACACAGTAATGATAATAATAATCTATTTTCTTCAACCCTCTCTTCTTTTCTCTCTCTAATTCTCATTTACTTGCAATCACCATTCTCTCTCTGTCACTCCAACCCACACTTTTCTCTCTTTTTTTTCCCCCCAGATACTTTGATTGTAGAGATGCCATCTTTGCTGGTGCTCCAGTTAATCCGACCTCTGACTTCAATGTTCAAATGTAAGTTGTTGTTATTATTATTATTATTATTATTATTATTGCGGCGGCAAGTTGGCAGAATCGCTAGCACGCTGGATGAAATGCTTAATGGTATTTTGCCTGTCACTATGTTCTCAGTTCAAATTCCGTCGAGGTTGACTTTACCTTTCATCCTTTCGGGGTCGATAAAATAAGTACCAGTTGAACACTGGGGTCAATGTAATTGACTCATTCCTTCCTCCTAAATTGCTGCCCTTGTGGCAAAATTTGAAACCATTATTATTATTATTATTGAAGAAATTGCACAGTATCCAATATTGTGATGTTGTAGATTGAAGGTATTGTGTGTACTGGGGGTTTGTACTGTCTGTCAAGTCACAACAGAGACCTCAGACAGACTACTTTATGCAGTATACATGGAGTTCCAAGTAAAGCCAATTCTTTTAATACACCTAGGTATTTCTAAAGTTTCCAGAAGTTTCTTCGGGTTGGGTGGTATTGAACCCAGTGCTCTGATGACAACAGGAATAACTTTTATGTTTGACACTCGACAATCCATCCTTGAACTCAAATTACATTCACGCATCCATCACAAATAGATGCAACTTCTTTTGTTCTTTCGTTTTTAAAGTTTTTTTTCTTTTCTTACTTCTTTTTCCTCTTTAAATCTTCACCTTCAAACTCTCAAACATCAAAATGGATGGGAGTGACCATCATTATTATTGTTAGGGTAGTCAGCTGGCAGAATCGTTATTCTGCTGGACGAAACGCTCAGCAGTATTTTGCCTGTTGCTACGTTCTGAGTTCAAATTCTGGTGAGGTTGACGTTGTCTTTCATCCTTTTGGGGTTGATAAATTAAGTACCAATGAAAC